>NW_025859266.1:13906-108358 GCF_002878395.1 Capsicum annuum
TAGGTCTGTAAGTTGACACCGACCCAATTTTCCTTGTTTGTTTTCGTTAAGATTTTTAGGATTTCTATGTATTTTATAAATACCCTTTTAATTTTTTTTATTATTATACTCACTTTACATAGTTTTTACGCACTATATTCATTCAAAACAAATATTGTTTTCAAGATTTGACTTTTGATCTTGGAATCCTTTGTTCTTGGTTATTTGATTTGAGTATTTATTTGATAAGTTGGTTTTTGTTTTTCAATTTTTGTGAGATTGATCTTATTCTTTCTTTATTTATTTTCAAGGATATTCTATCAAATATAAGCATTTAAACCACCTAACTAGGGTTGTGGGAACCCTGGAAAAACAACAAAGTAGAAAAAGTGCTAAGTAATTCTTTGTTAGCATTCTTCCAGTAATGTGATCATCTTTGTTTTAATAGTTTTCTTAGAAGTGGCCAATATTGAGAACCTTCCTTTATTCATTACTTACTTCACAAGAGAATTAATGATTAGGAAAAGGAGATCACGACAATAATTTTATTCCAATTCATCTTCATCTTATTATCTTGACACTCAAATAGTGATAGCTAATCTACGATCTAGGATAAGGTTTTGTAAGGCGACACTATAAGACTCAAAAGGTAAGGAGTGAAATTCACTAAAGGTGTTCATAAGATGGTTAGAGATACAAAACTTAAAAGAATTTTCATGGGACGTATTACGATAGTTCAGTGAAGCACTACAAACCTACGGAGTTAGAAAGCTAGGGGAACACAGTTCTAGTATCCATCATAGATTGATTACAACCAACATGATCAAGACTTGTTGCTACTTTAATTCATTCATAAAAGAAGCCCCTATTTTCTTTATTTTTTTGGATACCTCAATAGATTCGTGAGAGACATTCAACCTATTTCCTGTGGGATCGACCCCAACCTTTGTTGGGTTACTATAATTTGACAGTGACCATATTTTATCTTCTTAGAGGGTATAGTTTGGGTGAAATTATGTTATGATATGAAAGATTCCATGGTTATGACTTCGAGATACATCTACTTGTTAACTTCTTGTTCTTTCTTCACTTGATTTCACCCTTCGAGCTTATAGTTCTCGTATTAGGTTATTTACTTTTATAAACATCGTGGCTTTCAGGCTCTGTAATTTAGTGATAGATATATTTTCTTTAATGATATTATTCTAATTATTATTTTTACAGTATTTAGAGCGTTATTCAATATTTTCGATCTTACCTTAACTTACTTATCTTGCATTCTGTTATATTTACCTTACGGCTTAGCCTAGTTGGCAGATTATTCCTACTGAGTTCCTGTGGCTTTGGTTCTCATACTTTACTTATATATATTTTTGGTACAGATTTGAGTACAAGTGGCCGATGTTGATGCCGAGACTTGTACTGGTAAGAGTTCAGAGATAGGGTGAGCATTCAAAGCCGGAGTTGACCTTTTTTTCCTTCTTCTATTTTTGAGACTACTGCATCTTTATTTGATATAACTTGTATTCTTTTGGATTAGAAGCACTTGTATCTACACTACTAGGTCATGGGATATTGTTCTTTCTCTTAATTATCTTCTATTTTATTGTTATACCTTGATTTATTAAATGTACACCTTTTATTTGCATTTTTTGGCATTTATGTGAATCTTTACCAAATCATCCCATCTATATAGCTCCACTAGCATGACCCGCCTTGGGGACTAATCGTAATGGGTGTCCCAAGTCCAACCAGGATCGAAGACCACCCCTGTTACCCAACCCAACCTCCAACCGCATGCCATGAGTTGGATGAATTTTGAGCATATAATATGATAGTGTAATATCTCACATACGGAGACTAGGAATAGATCAAAACCGTGACCAACCCAACTGAGTCCAACCATCCCATACCAATAAGCCAACCATACCAAAACGAGGCCGTAAACCAGGCCGTAGCCAAGCATGTTCCAAAACATAATATAATTAATCCCAAAATGAAATAGGATTGAAGAATGAGAAATTATGTCCGATGATGCTAGTCTCCCAGCTTATTCCAATGTGAAGGATGACACCAATATTGATCCCGCCCATACCAACCCATAGAAGTACCACAAAGCCCCTATCTAAAAGTAATAAAATATGGTGGGGACATGCCCCCAACCATAGCCAAAACCATAAAACAAGAATGTCTAGAAATATCTATAACATAAAATGATGCCTTACAAAAGGATGAAAACTCACCACTTTAGTATAATTGCTGTCCCTGAGTTAATCACTATATAGAAGGAGTAAAATGATCGAATCCTGCATAGCATGGGTGTATAGCCGCCAGTGGACAGGGTTAGCGAGTGACCGCTAGCGTGATATCATGGTACGGATAAAATAATGCCATTTACAAAACCAAGTAAAATTCATCCATACGCACACAACCATACATATATATATAACCATGTCCGGAAAAGAGAGCAGGTTTAGCATGCAAATAAAATATTTACCAAGCTGTGTAGCTTTCCCGTCCTAAACCACCCATGAGTTATATGGGTTAAGATCCCTATGCTAAAAGGGCCCCAGTACGTGTAGCCACACGACCAGGAAAGTATCTCATGGGATTTCTAGTATATCCCCAAACTAAAGCATGACATTATAAACATGGTTACCAAGATCAACGTCATATACACAACTATGAATCTCCAATTTTGGTCCCTTCGGGATCTCCACCTTTTACGACTTTGCTACACATTCCGCCATTATTGCCCAATTAAAACTAGTTTCAAAATAACCAAACCATTATCTATTTATTAACCAAGGCCATTGATATTGGTATCGTCATACCAACCCATACTTGCAAGTATCATCCATTTATTAACCTTTAACCATTCGAAACTATTCAAGCCATGCATAATTCCTTTACCAAGTTTAAAAAATTTAAGAGTTATATTAAAAGAATTCAATGCAATGAGCATATCTTCATAAGCATTTTATCAAACACATTGGGGATATAATATGACAAAACCTAATTCTAATTATCAATAAGACATTCCCATTGAATCCAATTATCCAAAACCACCATTAATCCATGTAAAAGCATAATTAAAACCATGGGAAACCATAACCAAGCATTTAAAATCTAAACCCCCAAATCTTATGTGAAAGTGAAAGTCCTGCAACATTAAAACTATGAAAACATTATATAAACCATTCCTTTAATTAAATTAACAATGAGACAAGAGAACATGCCTTAAACTAAGATGATGAAGAAAAGAAATCATAAAGAAAAGCCCCAAATTAATCCTTTAGTTAATACCGTAGATCCCATTGCCGAAAAGCTCTTAAGAGAATTATGTAGTGTTTAGGAAGAGTGTGTAAGTGTTAATGAATAGAATATTAGGGTAAATAACCTCCCAAGTATGTTAGAAGTCATGGGACCCTATTAGGATAAGTAGGAAAATGTCCAAAATACTCCCAATTAAGTTGCACAAAAATCCTGTCATAGAGATACCACTTGCCATAATGAGTTGTACCCTCCCAATATGATTGGTATCCACCACTCGTATCCTAAATCTCTACCCTTCAATAAAACACTTTTCGGTATATGACTCATCTAACCAAGTCATAACCATATCATACGATCCGTATCTATGACCCGTATACCTGGTAGAATAAAATACCTGGGGAATTAGACACTGTTTACCATATGAGTCTCTGGTATAATTCGTACCTTGGCTAACAGCTCATGGTGAGCCACTAGAACTCATATCCAATCGAAGTAACCAAGTCTAAGATTAAGTACAAGAACTAAACTATTTGTAACTGCCAATACAACTCATAAACCTAAGTCCTACCTATTCGAATAACCAAAATCCATCCCACCAGCCAACACTAGTCAATATTCGATCGGATTATTGCACCCGTACCCCAACATATGGCTCATTCCATGAGTCATACTGGGTACTGAGATTAGAATTCCACGAAATTTTCTAAGGTCTAAAAAATAAGGTTTCATTCATACTATGAATTAGGTACCATCATGACTCAAATATTTGATACCACAGATCAAAATGATGATGTTCGTTTTAATATCTTTGGGAGGATATAGGACATTCTTGGGAGATCTTCACTTTATTCACTTAATTTATTCTAAAAAGTCTAAGTTGGTTTCTTAAGATTCATTTTGTTTCATTCTTTTACAGATGTCAAGGACATGTGCTAGAGCTATATAAGATGAGGATTCTGTATCCGTGACTAGATATCCTATCTTTGTTCATGAAAAAACCTTTAGGTTGCGGAAAATTTAGATATGTATCTCCATCTAAACACCAAGATAAAGAGCCCTCAACAGACCTTATTTTTATTCCTGCACCAGAGATTCATCCACCTAGCTAGTGGTAGACCAAAGGCTAGCCCAGGCTTTATCGGGGTTTACATTTTATCACTACTTAGGGATATATTGGTTAAAATTTTGGGATTAGTTGGTGGTGCACCATCTGATGATGCTCAGTCTACGAACTAAAAGTGGTACCAAGGTAGGTGGACAGCTTGTAACTGTAGCTCTCGGTGTTGAGATTCTTCTACTATCGGTAGTAGCTCAGCTAGTAGTTGTCCAGCTTGCTATGTCTATTTAATTAGGGAAGATATTGGCTATATTCTGGAGATTAAATGTATTTAGTTCTTCATGCTTATGAGTTTTTGGTTGTTTGTGAGGATAGGCTCCATATTAATTGAGACTTATGGTGTGGATTACACTATCTTTCTGTAGGACTTGGCTGCTCGAAATTGGTGAGGACGTTATCTTGATTCCAGGCTATCTCGATTTCTAACACTAACAAGGACTCAGTTTTCTAAGTTCTTCTTAGAGAAGTATAGGTCTTCTTGGAGAAGTATATGCCTCACAACCATAGAAATTATTTGAAAGACTAGTTTTTGAGATTGGACAAGGGCTCCAAGACTGTTGTGGAGTATGTGGATCAATTTTATGAGTTTTCTAGGAATGCCATATCTATCTTGCAATTGAATTTGAGTGAGTTTGGTGCTTTGTTCGTGGATTGAGATATTCTCTCTAGATAGAGAATAAAAGGTTGGTTGCTACTAGAAGATCTATTATTGAGGATTTTGATCATGATTAGATTATAAATAGATGCATTGCGATGCCTAAGAGGGTTGTCATAAAGGATTAAAATACCTGGGAAGTTTTAGTCCGAGATGTAGCTATGCATGATTCATATTAAGTGGTTCTTAGGGTATGTATCCTATACTTATTCCTTATTAGAACTAGGGTAAGTGAAGTAGGACTATTCATGCCTCACTTTAGGTTACTAATAGATGCCACTCTAGGTATAATGATTATTATAGCTAGAGTGGTGGCCAGTCTTTGAGAGGTTCATCTCTAGGTATTCTAGCTGAAGAAGTTATTTTAGGTTAGATGAATCATCAGGGTTTAGTTTAGCTCTAGGGGCACGCTAAGATTATGGGGCCTTTGAATATTTCTCTTAAGAGTCCTAAGCATAGATCGATTGTTCCTACAAAATAGAGAATTTAGTAAATTAGGGTAGTACCATACCTAACTAAATGTGGTATGCATGATCATCGAAGTGGTCCCTGGGTAATCGTAAAGGTCCATAAATAGGTAGGAAAGAAGATTAGATAGGAACCATCCTGGTGGCAGGTATGGTCATTTGTATATCGTACCAGGTAGACCTGTGGCAGAGTCTTTGGATGCTATTATTATGGTACGGTTCGTGTGTGCCATAAATTGAGTTTTGCCTTATTTTATTTGATATCTAGCTATATGTATCATCTTATTAGGTATAATGGTTAGATTTGTCTTTGGTTTCATTATCTCTGTTGTTATATATATCTACTCCCATGGGTGATTCTTTAGTAGGGGATTAGATTTATAGATCATATGTTGTGATACTTTAAGAGTTTTATAGTTAGACTGATCTTATTAATAAATGCTGGATTTTGATGTGATTCTTGACATGGATTTGTTATCCCTCTATTATATGAACTTAGATTATTTTGCCAAAATTGTTACCTTTGCTATTCCTGGCATACCTCCAGTTGTGTGGAAAGGATCTATTAGCAGCGAGCCAATGGATATTATTGCTTATGTTCAGTCTAAGAGACTTATATCGAGGATTTGCAAGTGTTTTCTCACTTATTATTTTGATAATAGTGTAGAGAGTCCCTTACTTGAGTTTATTCTTATTGTTCATGAGTTTCCTAATATTTTTTCTATATATCTACCTAGTCTTCCTCCTATGAGTGATATTGAGTTTCTAATTAATCTTAAGAAGGTTTTTTAATTAATTATTTTTTCGGTACCTAACATATTTCTATGTCACCTTATCATATGACCTATGCCTAGCTTAATGAGATGAATTCTCAATTTTAAGATTTTCTGGTTAAGTGTTTCATCAGTCCGGGTGTGTCACCTTGGGAGTGCTACCATCTTGTTCATGAAGAAGAAGGATAGTTCCTTTTATATATGTATTGACTACATGAAACTCGATAAGGTGATAGTGATGAAACAGTATCCTATGTCTCATAGTGATGATTTATTTTACCAACTTTAAATGAAACAATGTTTTATATGATTCAATTCTATTTTGGTAACCATCATTTGATGGTTCATATTGAGGACATCCCAAAGACAACTTTTATGACTCGTTATGGTCATTATGAGTTGCCGGTGTTGTATTTTATGTTGACCAATGCCCCAACAATGTTTTTGGATTTGATGAACCTTATAAATCCATATGAAGATTAATTCATAATTAAGTTTATTAATGACATTATTATGTATTTGAGGATCATAGAAGAGTATATGTAACATTTAAGGATTGTGCTCCAGACATTGAGAGATCATAGGTTTTTTGCCAAGTTCTCAAAGTATGAGTTTTGGCTTGAGTCGGTGACATTGCTAGGATAGTTGGTATGCAAGTATTGGATTTTATTACACCTAATAACGATTGAGGCTATTCGTGGTTGGGCCAGTCCTACATCTCAGTGTGAGGTTCACACATTCATTGGTTTGGCCGGTTACTATACGCAATCTGTTGAGGGTTTTGCTACTAATGCAGCATCGATGACTAGATTGACCACAAATAAGGTCTCTTTTTAGTGGTACCAGGTGTGTGTGTCAAGCTCTTGGAAACTCAAGGGATTTCTCACTTCAACTCTTATATTGGCTTTTTCTATTGAGGGTGAGGGATTCACCATATATTGGGATATTTTTTAGGTAAGTTTGGGTTGTATATTGATGTAGTAAGGTTGAGTTATTGCTTATACATCAAGTCATCTGAAGGTTCATGAGTTCAAATACCCCACTCATGAATTGGAGTTGTGGCGGTAGTTTTTCTACTTAGGATTTGGAGGCATTATTATTGTGTCATGTATTGTGTGATCAACACTGATCATTATACCCTTTAACATCTTATGAACAAGAGAGAGATTAATTCTAAGCAACTAGATGGATAGAGTTGCTTATAGATTATGACATCTTATTTTTATATCATCTATACAATACAAACTGGTAGCAGATTCCTTGGGTTGAGAGGTTATGAGTATGCGTAGCTTGGCCTCTATCTCAGTTTCTCAGAGGTTGTTGGCATGAGACATCCAGTCCTTATCAAATATGATAGTACAACTTGTTATTTCATACCGTAAGAGAATTCTTACTAGTGTTGAGGTAAAGTCTATTTTTTTTAGTAGATTTAGGGTTAATAGTTTGACGATGTGAGACTTTGAGTGGTGAGTTCTGGAGGGATCCATAAAATCTAAGGGTATTTTGAGAAATAATGGCCGAATTTGTGTTTTGGTGGTTGGAGACTAGATTTAGTCTATTTTACATGATGCTCACAACTCCAAATAATATATTCAACCTAGTAAAGATTTATAGATATTTGACGCAATATTATTAGTGGAGTGGCATGAAGAGAGTTGTGGAAAACTATGTAGCTTGTTGCCTCTATTGTCAGTAGGTGAAGATCGATCATCAGAGACTTGGTGGCTTGATTCAAATATTGCCTATTCTTGAGTAGATGTGGGAGCGGATCACCATAGATTTTATTAGTGGGTTGCCTCACACCTTTCATGGTTCCAATGATATTTGGTTCATTGTTGATCAGTTGACACAATCAACACATTTCATTCCTAATCAAATATCCTTCAACGCTGAGAGGTTAGGTCGTATCTTTATTTGTGAGATAGTTTGCTTGCATGGAGTCCCTATATCTATCATTAAAGATTGGGCATTTGTATTCTCTTCTATCTTTTAGAGATTATTTTTTTAATCTTGGTACTTGTATGTATCTTAGAACAACTTTTCACCCTCAAACTGATGGGCAGTTAAAGCACCTTATTTAGGTTCTTGAGGATATGCTTCAATCCTCTGTTATGTAATTTTGAGGTAAGTTGCATATAATACTACCTAAAATTTGAGTATTAGTATCCCACCATTTGAGGAATTACAATTATTTGATTGGTTGGTTTGAGATCTCCAAGATTAGACCATATGGTACTGACTTGCTTCAAGAGTTGTTGATTGAATCAGGTTGATTCAGGATATGTTGAGGGAACCTTAGCGTAGGTCGAAGGGGTATACAGATCACAAACTTTGGGTCTTGAGATTTGGATTTTGAGACCATGTATTCCTTCGAGTGTCACCTATGAAGGGTGTGATGAGTTTAGAAAGGAAGGGAAAGCTCAGCCACAGTTATATTGGAACTTTTTAGATCCTTCGAGTTCATCCAATTTTCCATGTTTTTATGTTGCAGCGGTATATTCTCAATGAGTCTTATGTGCTTTGGTGGTACTAAGTTATGTTAGTTGAGAGATTGACCTTCATGGAGGAGCCATTTTTCATATTAGGCAGGGATGTCATATAGTTTTGATCTAGATAGATTCCAGGGGTTAAGGTTCTATCGAGTCACCACCTAGTAAAAGAGGCTACTTCGGAGATTGAGAGCGATATGCTGGCATAGTATCCTTATTTTTTTGAGACTTTATGTACATCCTAACCCTTAACATTTGTAGATAAAAATTCTATATATAGTGGATATTGTAATAACTCTCCAGGTCATTTCTTGCATTTCCTTGTATTTTCTCCAGTTAGAGCTTTCCTATAGTTCCCCAATTCATTTGTCACTTGCTCGAGCTGATAATTCAGTTATAGGGAAATTTATTTGTTTTTTTTACAGCCAGCTACATGTTTTGAAGTATTTTCTGGTAGGAATTTTCTATCTAGCAAAAACTTTAACTTAACGACCTATTATTCTAATTTTAATAGTTTCATCATCTCAAAAATATTGATCTTAGCCTTGGAGAACCTTTGGTTTGGATCCCAAGGCTTCCGGACTCATTGTGGACTATTGGCTGAAAATTGGTAAAAATGCCCCAGGGTTTTGAGCCCCACACTTGTTCAAAAAGACCTCAGATGGAAATTTCATCCACGCCATTAAGTCTAAAATGTCAAATTTGATAGGGTAGCGTAGTCTATTTTTGCATTTACCAAATTTGATAGGGTAGCATAGTCTATTTTTGCATTTACAAAGTTCCAAGTGAATATTGAGTGGTTGATGGAGATTTGAAAAAATTTCAAGTCTCAGCCATGCACTTAGCTGGTGCTGTGCTAGAGCAGCCCTTTGGGTTCTTTAGCACTATTTGGATGTTTAAGCGGCCTTGGCTTTCCTAGTGAGCCATTTTAGCGACAATCTGATCACAAAACTGGATGTCGTTTTAGCATTAGTTTATCTGTTTTAGCTGACTTCCTGGCCAAGAAGGTATTTCTTTCACGATGACCAGTTAAGGGGTCAAGTTGCTTCTTAAGCGTCACCTGGGAGGCATTAAACTCCCTACTAAACTGACTGTACTCCCATTTTCTCACAATTCTCAAGAGTGAGCCCTAGAGAGAGGGGAAAATCGGGAGAATCATTATTTGGAGATTTTGGGGTATTTGTGAGCTTTGATTACTCATTTCTTCATCAAAACCTTGGTATGTTTTTGTTAATTTCATGATTAATTTCTCAATTTATTTCCAAAATTCCTTCACTCCTTTTTAGTTGATTGAGGCTTCATCTAAGCTCAGAATTTACCTATTTTTTAGGGTAAATATTCTTTAAACATAGAGGGAAGCATTAACAGTTTTGAATGTGCAATTTGCAAGCGGTCCCTGTATATGATTTTTATTTGATTCTGAACCCGAAGCATAAAAATATAATATGGGTACCATTGTTTTAATTTTGATAATTAGATTATCTTTTTTATGGCGTGGCATAATGCTAAAACTTCTCAAAAGGGGAAATTATTGAGTTAGCAGATTTCTCTGGTCTTTTTTTGGCATCCAAGAAGGCTAGGCTAACCTTTCTTATATATTGGGCTAAATTGTAGTATATTTATGATAATATTCTGTAATACCCAAAACCTTCTTTAAGTGAAATATTGTATCCAGAAGAGTTAGTGATGACTTCCTAAATTATTAATGTTTGAATCAGATAAAATTCGCCAATTTTAACTTTTTATCATGTGGAAAATTGAATTAGCTTTCCAATGATACCAATTTTGTCCGAATTCGGTATCAGAGTAAAAAGTTATGGACGTTTCTAGGAAATTATCGGAATAGTCAAGAAGCGACGGTTAGGCCGACGGACTGTCACCAAAGCCATCACGACTAAGACAGTAAACCCATATTCTTGCCAAGTGCGATGCTTAGGCTCGATGGACCGTTGAGCTAGTGATGGACCATCGCCCAAACCATCGAAGATGAGGCAAGAAGTTTAGGTTCTGGCCAAGTGAGACAGTCAGGACCGACGATCCATCGGGCTAGCGATGAACTGTCGCCTAAACCATCGTAGATAAGGCAGAAAGTTAAGGTTCTGACCAAGTGCGACGGTCAGGATTGACAAACTGTCTAGCCAGCGATGGACTATCGCCCCAACCATTGCCACTTCTGATAAACTATTTTAAGCTATTTTTAAAATGGTATTTAGGTCTTTTTCTACCAATTTTAACCCCTAATTAAACCAGAATAGAGATCATGACTTTATGATTCTTCTATAACACCAAATTAGGGTTTCTCTCAAAGATCAATTCCCAAGAACAAAAAACCCTAGGTGTTTAATTCCAAGTCAAGTATTCAAGCTTTCCTCCACCAATCATCAAGAAATCATCCATCCAGGTATGTCAAGTGTTTATTCATTAGTTCCTTTTACCCATGAAGCTCAAGAAACCCTATTTGAAATATACGCTTTGGATTCCATGGTATGAATTGAATTATATCTATGTTTATGTTAGTGTTTGATTTCCAAGTTGAAGTCTTTAATGACTATCATAAATATATATTAGTATGTAGTTGAAATTCTTGTATTGGAAGTGTAAAATATTTCCATGATGTATTATTTCAATATTCATGCCTAAGCCGAAAAATATGCATGCAAAGTGTTTGATGAAATGCCTAAGAGAATAGGAATTATGCCTCATGACTCATTTGTGACCAACATTGATGAATCCATGTTTCTCCCTTATGTTTGATATAACTCCCACGTTATTGTTATGATTTGTAATGGATTGACGTAATGCTCATGATATTAGGCTTATGAAATTATGATATATTTACATGTATTTCTATTCGTGTGTGAGATTACAGCATGAGAATACTTTATGAAAATCCCCAATGATTGTACTATGAATTATTGACTATGGTCATGTGTAAAGAAGTGTCTGTTCTTGTCAATTTCATGCTATTGAGTCTTGGGGGGTACTTGTAATCAACAATTTAGCTGTGTGCCTAGAGCCAGTGTCATGTTTTCTAGATACTCTAAGTCAAGCCATAACACATAGAACTCAGTCAGTCATGTGACTCAGGAAAACTCAGTAAACTTAATAATCTCAAAAATATCAAAAATCTCAGTAATCTTAGTAATCTCAGTCAGTTACTAGATCTCAGTAATATGTCATCAGTCAACAGAACTCAGTGAACTCAGCCTAGTCAGTTTAGTATAATTAATTTAGAGTCTAATCAGATGGGAGATGGGAGTAGGACTTAGCACCGAGTGAGCCCAAGGATGGGAACTCACCTGCGAGTAGAGGGTGTGATTCTTAGAAGCAATCCTTGTTCTCCAGAACTACGTAGTTAGCATAGGTTGAGATATTAAACCTTCTAGTTAAGGGTAGATGAGATGGCTTAACATGTTATATGAGGGTCCCACCATTCTCTTTAGAGTACCTGCTAGATAAGGGATTACACATAGTTTATCCTTACCAATGGCGCGATATTAACACCCTTCCTATTGGGATTATAGATTGGACCCCAACTCAGCTATAATATCTTTTTAGTGGTATATCAGTTAAATGACTACTTTCCACAGTTACAGTCTTAGTCTCAGTCTCAGTAATAGAACTCAGATAGTTCTATAGAATTCAGGACTGTGAGATACAGTCACCCAACTCACTATGGAACTCAACTAGTTCTATCAGAAACAGGACTGTCAAACAAAGTCATTCAGATAATAGTATATTAGTTATATGAAAACTTATTTTATCAGTATTCAGATTTAGTGATGTCATGATCTTAATTACAATTCAAGTATTCATGCATGTATTCTCATATTTATGTTACTCAGTCAGTCAGTATTGTTCATGCATATGAACCCTTGTATTCAGCCTACCTCACTTGCATATTAGTACATTCAATCGTACTGACGCATTCAGAAGCATGAGCTCTAGAGCATCCTTAGTACATCAGACGTTCAGCAGCCAGACTAGCAGTGAGTCCTCATCATTCGAGGATAACATAATTACTTTATTATTTCAGTAGCCTAGAGTTAGTTGGGGACATATCCCATTAACTCCATAGTTTTTAGATATTTTAGAGGCTTCCAGACTATAGCATGTTTAGATAGTTATTTCAGTCGTTTTTGTATTGATATACCGTATTTTTCAGATATTATGTTTTATTAGATATTTGAACCTTATGACCTTTCAGCCTTTTATTCCACATTTATACAATATAATATACAGTTCTAAGGTTTAGATATCAGTCATGGGTTAGCTTGTGGTCCTTCGGGGTCTGAGCACTGCGTAGCATTTTGGGTACCATATTTGGGGCTTTATATATTCTAGATATAAGTTAGAAATTAGGACTTCGAGTTACTTTAGTGTGAATTGCATTACTTAGCCGATTAAGGAACTATAAATTAGACATAATTGACTTAGCTACTCATTCTTTAGGTAGAATTGTAAGCATATAAATAAATTATGGCTTATTTATATCTTGTAGTGAGTTAGATACCTTATCCTAGTTCGGGGTAGAAGATTTTAGATATTAAATATGGGTCCCTCTAGCAAACCTTAGGCCAAGACTACTATTAACTCCTTGTATATTTTACAAGCGTGTTACATCATCTAATTTAATATTTTAGAACTTGAAGAGTTTTATTAATATGATGCTTTATTATAAACTGATGTTCGGAAGATGATATTAGTTTCAATTTGAGTTCAGGGATTTTTGATATTAACACTGGATCAATTCCAACAATGTTTATGCTATGAGTTCCAATTCAAGTCAAGAAAATGATGATATGAGTTCGGTTCAAGTCCAAAATTGAGAAGTTATTTATGATTGTTAGTAAATCCATTCAAGTCTGGTGTTACGGTATGAAAGATTCCATGGTTATGATTTTGATTTATGACTACTTGGTAAATTCTTGTTATTACTTCTCTTAGTTTCACCCTTCGGGCTTATGGGGGTCCATATTAGGTTATTTAGTTTTCCGCACTTCCTTGCTTATGGGGGCCAATCATGTAGTGATATCTATGTTTTCTTTAATGTTATTATTTTAGATATTTATTTACAGAATTTTTCATTATTTTAGGTTTGCCCTCTTACCTTGACTTAGCTTATTTATTTTGCATTTTATTATATTTATGTTATGATTTAGCTCAGTCGGTCAATGGTTCATACTAAGTACTCATGGATTTGGTACTCATATCATACTTCTGTATCTTTTTGGTAAAAATTTAAGTACTAGTGGCCATCGTTGACTTCAAGACTTGTACTAGTGAGACTTTAGAGACAAGGTGAACTCTCGAAGCTGGAGTTAGCCTTTTCTCATTTTTCTATTTTTCCTAGTGTTTTCCATTTTGAGGTTATTGTATATTGACCTGATAGTACTTGTATTCTTTTGGATTAGAGGCTCTTGTACCGACACTACAAAGTCATGGGATATTGTTATTTCTCTTATTTATTTTCCATTTTATTTTTATCCCAGATTTATTGCTTGTAAGCCTTT
Source organism: Capsicum annuum (assembly GCF_002878395.1). Lineage (NCBI taxonomy): Eukaryota > Viridiplantae > Streptophyta > Magnoliopsida > Solanales > Solanaceae > Capsicum > Capsicum annuum. The sequence goes on from NW_025859266.1 coordinate 28,176, forward strand.
TATTTATATATTTTTGACATTTATGCTATTCTCCATCAAATTAGCTTATCGCTTATAGCTTCAAGCTATGGTTTAGCTTACCTAGGGATGAGATAAAGTAGGTGTCATCATGTCTCAGAAATTGGGTCATGACATAAAGGTATAATAAAACTCTTCTATATCATTTTAAGCTTTAGTTCTCTTCCTCTTCAATGTCCCAACATTGTTGCTTTTCAGCAGATAACCAAGTTGGATATATGTCTTTAGAGAGCCCATTTCTACCATGAAGAGTGCATACAAGATATTTATATTTATGCAGTCGGGGAAATTTCTCTTTTGATAATTAAGACCGTCACCATTTTTGGATTAGTGATTATCTAACCCGTCTAAGATTCCTGAAAAGCCAGTTCACTTGAGAGACTTATGAAGATCTACTTTTATTCAGACCAGGTCTTTCTCTAGCTTCCTATTTTTCTAAAGAGAGGTTGGGAGGTCTACTTGAGACTTTTTCCATTTTTCTTTGATCTCAAGTATTAGGCCACAACATTTATTTTTTCCATTGACCGTAGGTTAAGATATAACCTTTAATTATTTTATATAACTAATAATTTTTTGAATGACACAAAAGCGTACTTTTTATCTAATTTAGTAAGCTAACTTGGAATAGCATTTTCTCAGTTTTATATTTAGCTGAATTATTGTTTTGTGATTCCCTTCTTAATAAGATCATAGAAAACATCTATTAGCATATTTTCTAGGGATCTCAGTTTCTTCATCAAATAATCCAAGATTTTTCTTGATATCTAAGTGGGTTACCTCTTCTTTTTCTTCATCTAAATATGATTCAAGCCAAAACTCTTCATCTCAGTTTCTTTCAAAAAGTAATCTGTTGCACATTAATCTTCTAAGAGACCAGAATAATTTCCCACATGCCTGATCCATGCTAGTGACTTTGTTCGTTTTCTTCTTGATGTCATTATATAGGACCTGATTTGTGCTTACTTTATTTTTAGAGTTACACCTAGACTTTCTAATTTATGAGTAGCTTTTGCTTTGTTTGATCTTCCATGAACAATCTTCAAAGTTTTCCCAATTTCCTTGATTATCTTCAAACCAGAGACTAGATCGTATTTATCTAGACACATATAAATCCTAAGAAGTCTTTTAGCTTTGAAGTTGTTTTCAACTTCCTTTCTATCCGTGTTGCTGCTTTCTTTTGTTGACATAAGCACAAATATGGTGATATTGCTATCTTATGGTCTTCACAAAAATGTAATGACCATTATAAATTATATCCTATAGCTTACAGTGCTCTGACATAATGTAATCATGCATTCTTGGCTTCCATACCAAATAAAGTTGCTTGTTGAACGTGGGAGGATGTTAATTGAATCCCCATTGTAAAAGCATGGTGAAGTACCCACTGCTACATGATCCTTTATACGTGTTAACATTTTAGGAGGAACCGCTCTAATACCACTTTAAAAGTTGCAATATTCCACCACAACATAGGGGACCTGATATAGGACCAAGTCATAGCAATTCCAAGAACAAATAACAATTTGACAAAAAGTAAATGTAAAATAAAATAAAAGACACATGACTTTTACATGAAAACCTCTTTGTTCAAGGTAGATAAACCAAGACTTACCCCACTAGGATTTCAACAACACTTTACAAAATTCAAAGTGACCTTGTATTACAACCTAGGAATTAACTTCTTTAACTACTACAACCTTGCAATAACTCTATTGAAACACAAACTCTCAATAACTATACTATTATAACTCTATTTGCTACCTCTATCTAACACTCCATTTTCAAATTTAAGAACAATACAAGGACTTAAATAATGTAGGAGCTAATATATTTTCACTATGGTATACGAAATTCTATCTTTCTAATGATGTCTTAAAGATGAGAACCTTGGGATTTTTGCTGAAGAACACCGATTTGCCTTTTATATATATAAATATATATATATATATATATTCAACTTATAAAGGGGAGATAAGATTTCTCATTAGTCAATTGAAGGACCAGTATCGTGCACATACCGCTATACTATTGTGTCAAAGTATTACAAGTACAGTTAGCACAAGAGACAACCAGAACACCAATTGATTTGTTCCTTCAACTAGGATAGTCAATCATCAAATTATAAGTCATAATAATACAAGCATGGACTAGGATCTTTGGTGAAGTTGGTAAAATCATCAAACTAAGCATTCTAACAAATTATAAAATGGTGATGATTACGATGTAGTTACAATGGTCGTGTCAGATGTCTATTATTTAAAATCTTGGAATGATAGTTGAAAGCTATTATAAAGTAGCAAAAGAAGGTAAAAAATATATCAAATCTAGAGGTATCACATGAGGAGTTGTTTGACAATTTTAGTATGGAGGTATCACAAAGAGAGTTGCTAAAAGATATCATTTTATTATCTTGATCAATTAAATTCATGTGTCATCTAAAACTCACATATGTATTCAAATGTTTCTATTTTAAGGTAAACAACATTCCTAATAATAAGAATTCAAATGGAACACAAGACGAGGATATTCAGTCTAGCTAGATCATTTTTTCTCATTGCCCAATGGTAAGGATTAAAATTGTGACTCTATGGAAACAAAATACCTCATAGAAAAAATTTGAATCTTTAGGAATGTCTCACTTAAAAGTTGTGACCACCTCGCGCATGGAATCCAATAAAACTCCCCGCAATAACTTTTGGGAACTTCCTAGCTACTATTTGAGTTTTAGTATATTGTTTAATTTAATGAAGATGATAATTTTGAGGTTGAGGTTCATCCCCTGTATGTTAATGCTGATGAAAAGGAGCATGTTTCATCGCAGCTTAACTTTTTAATATTGTTACACACATTCACCCAAAGGCCATAGTACCCACAATGACAAATGTTTTTAGGAAGAATGACAGTGCTCATATGGCTAAGTCCTTAAAATTCATTATCATATACCACCAGTTAACATGGTAAAAAATTGACTATCTAATTTGACAAAAGTGACATTAAATTTCAAGGAATATTGATGATATCCTTTAATAGGATATGCGATTGGTGATAAACCTAATGACAAACAAAAGGATAGCACCAATTCTAATTTTTGGAATTTTATTGACATGCCTAAAAAATATTATGCAACAATGAAGGATATTACATCTTTAAATTTAAAATAAAGAATATCAAGATCAGGTACTCCAATATAGTTTTTACTATTTCATCAACAAACCTATTTTTCTAATGAAGTGGCAATTGAATTTAAGTTTTGGTTAGGATGTCCTAAGTGTAATTCCTATTTGGTTCAGATACATGGGAGTTCTTGTTGGTTACCGGTTCATAAAATCATTGCGCAAGTTAGATAGTGCAATGTGCTTGTGTTATGATATAATTAAGTTTACAAAAAAATCTAAACTCTAAGTAGGTATACTATTCTATGATAAAACTAATTGTAATACCCCGTACTTTTTCCTAGCTTAAAATTGTCTCAAGAATATTAGAAACTTACTTTGAAAGATGAATCCAATTTTATACATGTGGCATTTTTAAGATTTTCACTTTTTGTCATGTGAGAAATTGAATTATTTTTCCAGCGATACCAATTTTATCAAATTCTGACATTGGAGGAGAAATTTATGAATAGAATACAGAAGGCAGAAAAATCGCCCAGGTGCGACGGTGAGGCCGATGGACTATCAGACAAGCGATGGACCGTCGCTTAAGCCGTCCGAAGAGAAACAGCGAGGCCACCTTCTGGATAATGTGTGACGAGCAGGTTGACGGACCGTCGAACTTGCGATGGACCGTCGCCCAGGCAGTCACTACTTAGGCAGTAAGCCCTTTTCTTCATCCATGTACGACGGTCGAAACAACGGAAAGTCTCACTAGCAACGGACCATCACTTGAGCCATCACAGGTCCCGATTTAGAAAACTAAAGCCATTTTAAAAGGGGTTTTTTGGTCTTTTACCACCCGTTTTTATACCCAAATATATCCGACCAAAGCTAAAAAATTCATTATTTCTCTACCACAACAAAACTAGGATTTTCACTCAAACATTAATGTCCTAGAACAAAATTCAAATCTTCTCCAAGGACTAAGAGATTCAAATTCTTCAAGTTTAAGAACTCCATGAAACTCAATCCAGGTATGCATATTTTTCATTCATGAACTCCTTTCATCTATGAAGCCCAAGATCTCTTTTTAAAGTTTACGTTTATAGATTTTCTTTATGAATTTCATGATTGGGCTGCTCTTGTTCATGTTGATAACAATTAATTGAATTCTATTCCATGTTGGGGGATAAATTTTAAGTGAATTTGATTAGTATAGATGTAGATTCTTGTAAATCTATGATTAAAACCTTGAATGATGAAATTAGAATTGAATCATGATGTTTAATTATTGTATAATGTTGTTTAAACATACTACGCCTACCATGTGTTTGATTAAATTTCTAGATAAAGGAAAATGCCCAACTAGCATCATATCATGAAATCCCCATGTATGCACAAGTTTATGCAGATCACATGTTTGATAAATGCTGTAGTAAACGTATTATGGATTATGAAGTTAGTGATGTGTTCAAGAAAGAAAATCTCAGTCCCCAATATATCGGTCCCTTCAAGATTCTCAATTTTCTTTCTTGACTATCGAGTCCTGGGGGTACTTGTACTCAAAATATTAGTTGTGTACCTAGAGCCATGTCATTTTTCCACGATATTCTCAGTCAAGCTATGACCCTTACACTTCAGAGAATCTTATGACTCAGGAAATCTCCATGATCTCATGAACTCAGTCAGTTTACCAGACTAGACATTCACTTAGTTGATACAGAGGAGGGTGATGTATGGGTTTAGAGTAGTTTAGAATCATTTCGAGTTTTTAAGGTAAAAGAAATACACGATAGGGATCCTGGCTTTGTCAAGTTAAAAGAGTCTGTTCAATATTAGAAAGTAGAGATTTTCTCCCAAGAAGGAGATGGTGTTCTGCATTGTCAGGGCCGTCTGCGTGTTCAAGCTGTAGACGACTTAAGGCAGTGAATTCTTTTAGAAGTGCATGGTGTGCACTAGGCTATTCATCCAGGGGCAAAAAAGATGTACCACGATTTGTGGGAAATCTATTGGTGAAGTGGGATCAAGAGAGACATTGCAGAGTTTGTTGCTAAGTGTTCTATATGTAAGCAGGTTAAGATAGAGCATCAGAAGCCTAATGGGTCTATGCAGGAGTTCAGTATACCTACTTGGAAGTAGGAAGAAGTGAATATGGACTTCATGATGGGCTTGATTATAGAAAGAATGACTAAATCAACCTATTTCCTTCAAGTTCATACCTCTTATTTAGCCAAGGATTACGCCAAACTCTACATTAGGGAGGGTGTCAGATTGCACGGTGTTCCTTTATCTATTGTCTGATACCCAGTTCACCTTTTATTTCTAGAAAGCATTCCAAAAGGGTCTTGGTACCCAAGTTCATCTCAGTATATCCTTCCATCCTTAGAAAGATGGTCAAATAGAAAGGACCATTCATGCTTTAGAAGATATGTTGCGTGCGTCTGTAATTGATGTCAAGGGAAGTTGGGTTGACCACTTCCCTTTGATTAAATTTGCATACAACAACAACTATCATTCCAGTATTAAGATGGCTCTATTCAAAGCTCTCTACAGTAGGAGATGTAGATCTCCAATTAATTGTTTCAAAGTTAGTAATGATAGGGCCTGACGGTATTCGATGCCTTAGAGAAAGTCCAGTTGATCAGAGAAAGACTCCAGGCAGCTCAGAGGCGACAAAAGTCTTATGCAGATATTTGTAGAAAAAATCTCAAGTTTGAGATTACTGACTATGTCTATTTAAAGATTTCTCCCATGAAGGGAGCGGAGAGGTTTGGCAAGAAAGAAAAGCTCAGTCCCCAATATATCGGTCCCTTCAAGATTCTCAATCGTTTTGGCAAGGTAGCTTATGAGCTCGAATTGCCTTAAGATCTAGCCTCAGTTCATCTAGTCTTCCATGTCTCTTTATTTAAGAAATGTATAGGTGACCCAGCAGTTGTAGTCCTTATTCAGAGCATTGATGTTCAAAACAGGCTCACTTATGAAGAGATTCCAGTTAAAATCCTAGACTATCAGACTCGTAGACTGAGGAACAAAGAAGTCCCTCTAGATAAAGTTCTTTAGTGAATTTATTCGGTCGAGGGAGATACTTGGGAAACAGAAGTAGACATGCGTACCAAATATCCTCACCTCTTCTCTGCCGACTCATATTAAACTCAAGGTAACAGTTCTCCTTAAGCTTACCCAATTTCATGTTTAGTGTTCGTTACAAACTTGGTATTGAATACCATTTCTTACTCAGTCATGCATTCATGTATCAGCTTAATTATATAATTATGCAATAGACATACATGAATCAGTTAAACATGCATCAGATATGCTTGTTCAGTATGATATGTTTAGTTATAAGTTATGTCTGACATGAGATCATGTTTCAGTTATTCATGTTCAGTGTGTTTGTCGGTTATCTTCTCTCCTCACTCTCAGTCTCTTTCAAGGATGAATGCTCTTAAGGGGGAGATATTGTAATACCCCATAATTTTTCTTAGATTAAAATCGTCTCAAGAATATTAGAAACTTACTTTGAAAGATGAATACACTTTTTTACATTCGGTATTTTTAAGATTTTTAATTTTTCATGTGGGAAATTGAATTATCTTTCCAAAGATACTAATTTTATCAAAATTCGACATAGGAGGAGAAAGTTATGGCCAAAATATAGAAGGCAGTAAAACTGGCCAGATGCGACAGTGAGGCTGACGGACCATCGGACAAGCGACGGACCGTCTCAAGGGAAACAGTGAGGCTACCTTCTGGATAAGGTGATGGGCAGGTTGATGGACTGTCGAACTTGTGATGGACCATTACCCAGGCCGTCACTACTTACCCATTACCCAGGCCGTCACTACTTACACATACTATGCCTACCATGTGTTTGATTAAATATCTAGATGAAGAAAAATGGCCAACTAGCATGATATCATGAAATCCCCATGTATGCCCAAGTGTATGCAGATCACATAATTGATTAATGGTGCAGTAAATGTATTATAGATTATGAAGTTAGTAATGTGTTCAACTAAGTCATGTTTTGTTAGTTTTCTTCTATGGAGTACTGGGGGTACTTGTACCCAAAATATTAGTTGTGTGCCTAGAGCCATTTTTCTATGATACTCTCATTCAAGATATGATCCTTAGACTTCAGACAATCTTATGACTCAGGAAATCTCCATGATCTCATGAACTCAGTCAGTTGTCAGATGTTCGTAGTATTCCGTCAATCAACGGAATTTAGTAACTCAGTCCAATTTTAGTTCAGTAAATCATATTTAGTATCTATTCAGATGGGAGTAGAAATTAGCATCGAGCGAACCCAAAGGTGGGAACTCACCTTTTATATGAGGTTGTGATTCTTAGAAACAATCCTTGCATTCTAGAACTATGTACCTAGCATAGGTTGAGACATCATAGCCTGCTATATGAGGGTAGATGAGGTGGCTTAAGATGCTATATGAGGGTTCCCACCATTCTTACTAGAGTTACCTGTTATATTAGGGTCACTCACATGTTTTACTTACCAGTGGTGCGGTATTGATACCCTTCTTATCAGGGCACAGATTGGACCCCAATTCAGCTATAATTTATTCGTTGGGGCATGTCGGTTAGATAGCTACCTCCCACAGTCTCAGTAAAATAACTTAGATATTTCTTCAAAATTTAGGAATATAAGATGATCTTGGGTGTATTTATATGCCTAAGCACTATAACTTATTCATATTTTAGCTATGTTTAGAGAAGAAAGTGCCTAGTTTCTTATATTTTTACCCTACTTCTATGTAATTGAGCTAACCGATGTGATTAGCATGATTTCAGGTATTAATGAGGTAGATGAATACATAATGGGACTATGGAATGTGGATGGAATATGACACAAGAGAGAGTAGCAATCTGGAACAAATGTGGCGCCTAGAAACTATGTCCAAGACTAATTTTTCATTTATAATTTGTTCAGGGACTTGAAGGAAATTATGAGAGAAGAGATTATTAAAATACTTAATTGCTGAATTTTTATTCATAATTCAATTATTCTGTATTATTCAAAAAGAGGAGAGTGGCGACTTAGGGTGGAGAGAGAAAAACATTTCTCTCTTGTTTCACTATTTGCACACCAAGATCGTTTTCTAGTGTTTGGTATGATGAATATATTTATGATGCTTTTCGTTTTATTCATGAGTAGCTAAGTTTAGTAGTTAGGGTTATGGAAGCCTTGTAGCGTACAATCTATCACTTTGGGTTTGGAATTCATTATGCATTGATTTGTTTACATCATACTCTCTTCGCTTATCTTGAATTCTCGTGGTTGCAAACATAGAGAATATGCCTTAAAATGCAACTTGTTCAAAAGAAAGGTTGATGTTCAAAAAATAGAGTAGTGACAAGAAAATTGGATTACCAACCCCTATTTTATAAGTTAATGCCTTAGCAGGATTAACTACTTGGAGATTTTGTATTGTTTTTGATAAACGCTTTTGATTCGACAGAACTAAAGTGAATTAGTCCTTGATGGTTGAGAAACACTAGGATTATGTTGTTAAATACAATACGTTTCTCTGTAAACACGATGTATATATGAATTCGTAAAGCCCATAGTTAGAATTTATGGAAAACTACAAGGTGGACATAACCCTAGCTTGCTATTTCTCTAAATTTGAATACTAGTACACATATTTCATCTTGTTAAACTGAAACTATTAATTTGTGAGCTGAACCAAATCTCCCCTATTTATTTTACGAAAATAAATGATTAAAAGTCAACTAATCTACATACAACTTAATTAGCACCATATTCCCTGTGGGATTCGGCCCCAACCTAGTTGGGTTGTATATTTGACAACGACCGCTTACTCTCTCGTAAGAGAGCTGTAATTTGAGCGTTATCATAAGATAAAGTTAACTCAGATATAGTACAGAACTCAGCTAGTTCCATCAGATTCAGGGTTGTCAGCTACAGTCACTCATGTTATTAGTTTCTAGAATTCAGTCATTAGTTATGTAGTCATTAGCATAGTTATGTTGTCACGATTTCAGATATAGTTACTATGTATGCATGAATGTATTCTCACGTTCATGTTAGTCAGTTAGCTAGTATTGTTCATGCATATGAACCCCGTGCATTCAACCAACCTCACATGCATACCAGTACATTCAAAGTACTAACACATTTGCGCTATGGTGTCTTATACCATAGGTTCAGAGACACGAGCTCCAGAGCATCAGTAGATTCCAGATATCAGCAGTCAGAGTTAGCAGTGATTCCTCATCCTTCGAGAACATGATTAATTCCCTATTATCTTATTAATTAGTTTATTAGTTAGAGTTAGTTGGGGAGATGTCCCATAAACTCCTTACTTGAATAGTTCATTCAGTTAGAGGCTTTCCATACTATTATGTTCAGACAATTATTTCAGTTGTTTTGGGTATTTCATACCCCATTTAGATGTTATGTTTTACTTCAGTTATGTGAACCTTATGGCCTTTTAGTTCATATTACCGCATTATTCAGCATATTATATAGTATACAGGTACAGATATCAGTCATGGGTTAGCTTGTGGTCCTTCGAGGTCATGAACATCGTGTTGTATTCCGAGTACCATATTTGGGGCGTTACACTAATATATTACGACATTTACCAAAGTTTTTATCGATTGAGACTCCTATTAAAATGATCAATTATTTTTCATGTATAAAATACAACAACAATAACAACAACAACAAAACTCTATGTATTCCCACAAAGTGGGGTCTGGGGAGGGTAAAATGTAGAGAGGCCATTTTCAATAGACCCCCGGCTCAAGATAAAGAATAGTAAACAAGGTCGTAATGAAACATAAAGCAGGATGGAAAGCATAACAAAAATAAGGAACAAGAAATAATTAAAATAGAAATAAGAGACATACAAAATGAGAGAAATAAAATTAATACGAAATAAGAAATAGGAAATAAGAAATAAGGAATAGGATACCCACTTAGACGGAACATACACTAACAAACCAAAGACACCCACCATAACCAAACTCTCCTGACTAGAGGCTCCTACCTATGGACATAGTCTTAGGAATAGTAACCTGGCTACACAAGAGCTCTCCTAACTACTTTCTGCAACCCACATACTCACACTATTATTCTACCCTTATCTGTGATATCTACACCTTCCTATCTTAGGCCATGTCCTCAGTAAGCCGTATCTTCTCCATTTCATGTCTAATCACATCTTCCATTATTTCTTTGGCCTATATCTACTCTTCGTGAAGCCATTCAAAGATAGCCTCTCACACCAACGAATTGGGGCATCCATGCCCCTCCTCATCACATGCCTAAACTATCTCAGCCTTCCTTTCTGCATCTTGTCCTCCACCGAATCCGCTCCCATATTCTTTCAAATAATATCATTACTAAATCTATCCTCTCTAGTAAGTCCACACATCCAACGGAACATTATCATTTTTTCCACCTTTAAGTTTTGAATTTGGGAGTTCTTGACTGGCCAACGCTCCGCTCTATATAGTATGGCCTGATGGACTGCCACTCTATAAAATTTTCCTTTAATCTTAAGGGGTAGATTATTATTATACAACACTCTTAAGGAAAACCTCCACTTCATCCAACCTTCTCAGATACGCTTAGAAACATCCTTATCAATGTCGGCATTCCCTTGAATCATAGACCCAAGATACTTAAAACTAGCCCTCTTACAAATATTTTGGGATTCCAACCTCGCCAGCACTTTGTCATCCCACCTCAAGTCACTAAACTTTCATTCCATATAATCCGCCATGGACCTACTCAACCTGAACCCCATAGATTTAAGGGTTTGCCTGCAAACCTCTAATTTTTCATTCATGCCCCACTCCCTCTCTCCCCTCCTCCATCTTACCAATCAATACTACATCATCCATAAATAACATAAACCAAGGCACCTCACCTTGAATACTCCATATCAACACATCCATCACCAACGCAAATAGAAATGAACTAAGAGTCGATCCCTAATGCAACCCTGTCTCAATCAAAAAATACTCTGAGTCTTTTCCCACCATTCTCACCTGATCTTTTCTCTATCATACATATCTTTAATAACTCTGATGTACACCACTTGACCTCTCTCATCTCTAAGAATATCCAAATAAGCTTTCTAGGGCCTTTGTCATTTGCCTTCTCTAGGTCAATGAACACCATGTGCAAATTGTTTTTCCTTTCCCTATACTGGTCCACCAATTTCCTCACCAGGTGGATTGCCTCTGTCATCGAGCGACCAGGGATCAATCAAAGCTGATTCTCTGTAATAGACACGACCCTCCTCAATCTTCGCTCAACCACTCTTTCCCAAATCTTCATAGCGTGACTCAACAGCTTAATGACCCTATTGTTGTTGCAACTCTTGATATCACCCTTCTTTTTATATAACAGAATCATTGTACTCCATATCTAAGCCTCAAGTATTTTTGCAGTCTTGAAAATGATTTTAAATAAATCAGTCATCCACCTCAAACCTGCCCCACCAGTACACTTTCGAAAATCCATCGGAATCTCATCAGGCCCCGTCGCCCTACCTCTCCTCATACTATGAATAGCCTCTCTGACCTCCTCAACCTTAAAATATCTATAATAACTAAAATAACAGATCTCCTCTGAGTGGTCCAGCTCTCCTAACTCAATGACTCTGTCTTCCTCCTCGTTCAAAAGTCTATAAAAATACTCCTGCCATCTCTTCTTAATATGAACATCCTCTATCGAAACTCTACCATCCTCTCTCTTAATGCGCTTCACTTGATCGAGGTCATGACCCTTCCACTTTCTAGACCTAGAAGGCTTATACAACCTTTTTTCCCCATCTTTCTCCTCTAACGCTGCATACAAGCTCTCAAATATTGGTGTCTTAAGAACCATAACTGCAAACTTAGCCTCCTTTATTGCTACTTTGTAAACCTCCCTATTCACCTGGTTCTCTTCTTTATCTTTACTCCTAATCAACTTAACATATGCCCCCTTCTTAATCTCCACTTTCTTCATAACTTCTTTATTCCACCACCAGTCCCCCTTATGTCATCCTCTTTGGCCCCTTAAAACACCCAACACTTCTCTAGCAGTCTCCATGACATAGCTAGTAGTCCTAACCCATATAACAACTATGTCCCCTCTGCACTCCCACACCCCATTCCCACCATATTCCCCCTATCTCCAGTATACTAACTGGTATTAAGCCTTCCCACTTAAATCTAGACCGACTATCCCCATCCCTTCTCTTCTTGATAATTAAGTTCATCACTAGAATCCTGTGTTGGGTCAAAAGATGCTCACTCTAAATGACTTTATAGTCCTTAAATAAAACCCTATTTCCCTTCATAAACAGTAGAAAGTTAATTTGAGTGTTAGCTATCACAATTCAAAAGGTAATCAGGTGATCCTCCTACTTTGGAAAGCTCGAATTCACTACCATCAGCCCAAAGGCCCTCGCAAAATCTAACAGAGCATCTCCCTCACCATTCTATCACCAAAACCAATACCTAAATGCACATCAGCATAGCGTCCTAGTAAAACCCCAATGTTCCCAATGATATCCCCTGCTATGATAATCTTATCTGAAATAGGCATACTTCTCACCACATGTCCAAAGCCTCCCAAAATCTCTCTTTCAGCTCCTCTTCCAAGACCACCTGTGGTGCATAAATACTATACACATATAGTGTAAACCCCCCAATGACCAACTTAATTATTATCAGCCTATCACTGATCCTCTTAACCTCTACCACCTGCCCTCTAAGCTTCTCATACACTCAGATGCCTATTTTATTTTGATGTTTTTCACTCCCTGAGTACCACATATTGTAACTATCCATATCCCTATCATTAGACAATACCCGCTTAGTCTCCTTAACATACATAATATTAATATCCTCTTCTTAAGAATCCTCACCAGCTCTACGAACTTACCCTAAAGGGTCTCTATGTTTCAAGACCCTACCCTCAACCTATATTCTCTTGCCTTTCACCTATCTCAACCAACACTCACAAAATTAGCACTAACACCCGACCTATACCCCACACCTACCCCTGCCCTCCCCTTTTTTGACTCTCCTAAAACAGACCCCAACCCTAACCCCCTCAGACATAACCCTATTCCACTATCAAAACCCACAACAACTACTCAAAAACTAAAACAAAGTCCCAACCAACAAATAAACAAACATAACAACAGTAGAAAAATAGTAGAAAAATAGACGGGATGATATGGAAAAGTTGGTGATGACTGATGGTGATGACTGATTTTATTTCTAGTTATATAAGATGATAAAAAATCCATAAAAATTAACGAAATTAGATTTTGATTAGTAGAACTCCAAGAATTGATCACTGCATAAAAATCATTATTTGAAATATCCCCAATTTAAGATATGTTTCAAAAATTTGTATTTTTAGGGGATATTCGGCATTCTTTCCTACCGACATCTCTGTAGGAATATGTACACCACCGTAGTGGGGTCTCTCTATCATGGAAATAAGGTTAGACCTATTCAATGGTCGTTGTAGCAATATGTGCCTCTACAATGGCAGAAGTAACAATTTTAATTAATTAATTATCCAAAATAGTTTATTTATCTAAAACTTATTTTGGGGTAAAAGATGGGTGATTTACATCGAATTTTGTTAGTTATGATTTGTAAGGTCTGATTTCTTCCCATTAACAGGAAATGTCTATTTAGTCTTAGAATTGCTAATTTACAGATTTTGGGGAAGGTTTTAGAGATAATTTTTGTAATTTTCTGGTGTAAGGGAGTGAAATAAGTAATATGTTGATGGATTTTTATTATTAATGGTTAATTAACCCTTGTGTTTTGCTATTTACTAATTTAGCCATGAAATTGATAGTTATAGATGATTTACGATATGATAGCCCCAGAATGGGAAGGAATAATCATGAAATGGACCATAGCAGTTGAGTGTGGATTATTATTCCCAACATGGTAGGTAATTTAATTAATTATATACTTATATGTATGTGTTCTACCAAAAGAAAGTGGAAATTGCACAAATGTGCAAAGGTCCAGCTTAAAGGAGTTGTGCAAGCTTGGTTTGATGTAGGTGATGGTATTATAGTTTAAATCTAAGTTGTGTTATATATGCATGCTAACGACTTTGTAGTGTGGCTTGTTAGCGCATGTTTTTTAGTATGATCAATATAAATGATATTAAGTTATTGCATGATTTGACCTACTTCATTGCTAAATATGGATTTTTTTTGGCATTTAAAGTGTTCTCACAGGTTATTGGTAAAAAGGGATGGCATACAATTGTATATTGGATTTAGTACATTGACAAAAATTATCACCTGAAGGTTATGGCTAGAGGGTGGATGTTTTACCCACAACTTGATGTACGAGGATCTTGTAGGTTTGACCATAAGTGAACTAGCAACGGTTTCATAAGTAAACTAATGAATATATTTGATTCTTTATAATTATTTACATGTCTTGATTTGACTTGGTTGAACGTGAATTGGTCATATTTTTTTTGCTTGTTTGCTATAATCTTAACGTGCTTAATTGTTTCTTATTATCTAAGTCTATTTTTGTTTGATCATGGATTAAGTTGTTTTATATAATTTGGGTATATGTTCATATTATCATTTTAGGCAGGCCTAATGACCCTACTTATACACTGTTGTTTTATTGTGTGTTGATACTATACTTGCTCTTACTTTTGTAAGGGTAGCGCATATTTCAAAGGCTCCTAAGCAGCCTAGCTTGTGAAGCCAATGACTGATTTCAGATTTTAGAGTGAGAGGCATATCTGGGATACCATCAGATCTTTCCTTTATGACATTGTCTTTATTTCTGGACTTATGTTTTTAAGTTTAGATTTTGGGGTTTTCTCATATTCTTGACAATTATTAGTAGTTTTGGTACAAATAAGTATTGGTTCCTAGGGATGGTTATTCTTTATTAGACTATTCCATTTTTAGTTGTATTTATGTTTTGTCTTGGTTTTGAATTTATTTATTGATGGATTAGTTCTTCAACTCTTCTAAAAATTGATTAAAGATGGTATTTTGGGATATATTTTTCTCCCACTGGGTAAGTAGTCTGGATGCCACTCATGACTGATCTGGATTATTACACCTACAGGACCATTGAAGCAAACAATTGATTATTACATAAGGAAAAAATTTGTATGACTGTATTAATTATGGTTGTGTAACCTTTTAATAATGGAACAATAGAAAATTGTTAAAATGAAGTAGGAGGAAGAAGGTTAGAATTTCCTATCAAATATTAGAATAGGAAAAAGGTTTTAGGTTATACTGAGAGTGTGTAGGCATATTTCTATCCCTAAAGAGACTATAACATTTCCTATTGATCCTAATATAACAAACAAGTATATTGCTTGTCAGGTTTCGTATGTAGCTCCTCAAGTTTTAGATGTAGCTACTTAGGAAAATTCCCCTAGCTAATAGTACTCATGAGGCTTCAAGTAATAGTATTATTGTTCAAATAGCAAAAGAATTATCTAGGATCGAATGGAGGAGCAATGGTAGTCAACGAGAAGAATAGAAAAGAAACTCTAACCCGATTGTTCTGTAGTCCCCATTTCTAGTAGTTTTGGTAGTCAAGGATTGCAGGTAGATCCAAGTGATCTGGTAGTTATTGGAAAAACCCTAATAGACCTCATGATTATATCTATATGAATATTCTTACATTAAAATATACACGCATATATACACTGTTGTGCAAGTAATATACAATGTGAGTCTAGATATAAACCCAAAGGATTTGCCAAAGTGAATTTCTTGTTTGACTTTTATAGTTGTCAATTAAGTTACAAGTAATAAGGAGTCATAGTGCAATCTTATTATAATAAAAAGAAAATTGAAAAAAGTGGTTAATTTATGTTTTGAGTTCATGTTAGAGAGATTATCCAGGGTTAATGTATTTTGATAAACAAATTGTGTCTTCATACAATATGTTTAGTGAATTCCCCATGTTACGAGTTGCAGGTTGATTTTAACCATGATAAGTTTTTTTACCAACAACTCTAGGCCTTCCATATTATTTCAAATGGCTATGTTTCTATGATCTTTGATCGATATTAAAGGTCATGTAATTTTCCTTCCGTAGTAACTAGGCAAAACTATATGGTATATCTATATACACGATATTGAATTATTCCATCTTTCCTATAGAGTTCGCAATCAAGCCCTTCCTTCGCCTATTGCATAAATAATTTTCCTATTCCTAGTACAAACTAGGCAACATAGATAGTGTTCCATAGTTGATCAAGTTACTAAACAATTAACATCAAGAGAAGATAAATAACTCAAAAATTGGAAATCAAACTAAAAAATATGATTATTAAACATCAACATTCACGTCTTAACCATAATAATGGACTAGAAGTTTAGCTAATCAAGAATTGATTACAAGCAATTGAATTCATGAATAACTAGTGTCGTAATGATTATATTTCAAAGAAATAAGTATAAACATGAAAAAACTTTTTCTTTCTACTATCTCTAAGTTTCTAAACTTAAATAATGAATAAAATGACCTGGCGATGATTTATATAAAGTCCCAAAGGGTTCGGGTAGAATCAATCTCCTTAACAATGGATTAGACTAAACTTGTACCGAATATACATTATAGAGGTGCATAGGGAGTTTTGGCAGAAGCTTGGCCTTGGTGTGTTTTTGACACCATTAAGAACTAGAGCGGCACCATATGTATACCTTGAAGGCAATTTTTATGTTTTCTTCTAATTTTATTTCCCATTAATATCACATCTTGGCCAAACACCTTTGTACTTATTTTGGATCAACATATTTGTCTTTAATTCTTACTTTAAAGATCAACGACATAGAAATTATGTGTGGTGTCTATCAATCCCCATCCCACACATCAAAATATCTAGCATAAGTGTATTTCATATCAGATAAGCTTAAGATACCATAAAAAAGGGACAAATGTGAGGTAAATAATCATACAAAAGCATGAGTTTAAGTCTATTTGCTTCCATTTGGTCTCTATTAGCTTCAATATGTATCTTTCCATTTCATGAGCTCTATGCCTACAAAATATGGATATTAGTGCATTCATTCATGGCTTGGTTTTAACATGGTAGTGTGCATGAAAGTTTAGTGTACATGAGTGGTAAAATCACCTCTCATCAACACCCCAACTTAAAACCTTTCTTGTCCTCAAGAAACACTACCCCTTATCATGAGACAATTTTACATGTATGCCCATATTCTATTACCCCATGATCATGAAGAATTTAAATTGACTATTACAAAAAAAAAGCTCTTCACACATGGGAAAAGTAATTTCAATGACACCCCTAAATAGAAAATGGAATATTGATGGGCATAACAAACTTTAAGGAGCAAACACGTGACAACTACTAATCACTCTAGAAATGACTCACTTTTCAACCACAACCATATTATACTTCATTTTGTCTCATTGATTGAAAGTTGACAAAATCACCCACCTTAACTTGATCATACGCCTCCTCACAAGAAAGAAGATTTTTTACACCTAGTTATCAACCATGCAACAAGGGATTTAAGTGCAAAAACTCTCTCTGAAGAACTCTCAATGCTAACAAGTACCATGCCACAGGCTTGACCCGATTTTTAATTTCCACTACAATGATCATATTTTATTGGGAATAACAAAGAACTTTTTTAGCTTGTAATGTAGGTTTACGGTACGGTAGGATATAAATTTAGGACAATAAGACTAAACCTTCCTTGAACTTCTACAACACACTCTTTTCATTTTTGATATTGAGCCATCTTTTTTCTTTCACTATTGTGCCTACATTACCTTTCTTAGTTTTCCCACTTTTTTTCTACTTCTCTTTTTTTTTTCTATGTATAATTCATGAATTCTTTGTTTAGTCATTTATTTCTTTTTATCATTTTTCTTTATTTGCTTAAGTATGTCAGCACTTTCTTATGATTTTGTGTCCCAACGACACCTTTTTTAATTTTCACTACCCCCAACTTAGGCTTTTAGCCTCAATTTGTATTTTTTTAGTTCAAGGAGGATAGTGTTCAACAGAGGGATAATAGAAGGGTCACGACTTGCAATGTGTTTCAAAAAGAAAAATCCAAAGGCTCAATATAAGTGTGTAAGTATTATATCTATGTATTGGTAGGATTTTTAAGCTAAAGTGGGCTTCCAATGTCAAAAGGATGGCCTAGGATCATTTTACCAACCAAATACAATAAACATTTATCCTTAAAACACGAATGGGAAAAGTTTTAGAGGGTACAAATATATAAGAGATATAGACAAATAATCTCCTACACATGGCATGTGAATCTTATCAAGGGGTTACAACTGTTCCTCTTGCTCAAGACGAACAATTTTTCTATGTCAATTTCCAGAGTCATAAAAAGTAAGAATGTTTTGTTACAAAGTTGCTCACGTTCATACCCTTGAGTTTTGCAAAATATTTTGACAGAGGGGGTGTTAGTTTTGCATTTGCACCACGAATAATTTTCTAATCATGGAAACAACCCAAGTTCTTGTCTTAAATTGAGGCTTTAATACTGGCTAACAACACATATGGCTACTCAGACTTCGCCAATAGGTATGAATGTGATCCTGAATCAACAATGCCATAGGTACTCAGACTTTCTTGACATTTGTGAATGATGTCAGGGGTACTCAGACTTCCCCTACATCCATGACTAAAACCCAATCATGACACTTTCCATTTAAGAAAGTCATCACTCAGTTTATCATATGGAAAAGTTCGTCAAGTGACCAAATATTATAAAGTAAATAAGAATATGAATCATCAAAAAGAGTACAAAAATATGCAGAAATAACAATAATACATGCCTAAATCAAATGAATACAGATATAAGAACCCACTTCATAAATAATCAAGGATAAAAGAGATAAGGGTGCACCCATAAACCACATCAAGGGTTTTTGTCACTCTTAGGATCTTCATTGTTATCATTCTCCTCAAGATTGGACCACTCGGCTGAGGTCTCATCATCACTCTCCACCTAGGAGAAAGGAAGTCGATCTCGAGGTTTTAGTACTTTTTATAGGCCCGTCACCCCCTTTCACATCTTGTTAAAGAACTCATCCCTCCTTTTCTCCCTTATGACCATCTTTTCATGTATAATCCAGACATCTCGATGTGATTCAAACAAAGATGAGTAGGATTTTTCAAGCCTACTGATGGTAGCTTCCTGCTTATTTTGTTCCTCTTTATACTTCTCATAATCATACCATGACACATATGAATAACAAGTAGTGGAGGGATTTCCGGGTCCATGGGGCAAACTAGACAACAGCTCCCTGATGGCTACTATATCAACACTAATATCCTCAAGAGTACCGGTTGTGGATGGCCTATGAAACTCAGGATTAATATATGTTGACTTCCCTAAGTCGACCCTTCTCTTATTTCCTTTAATAGGTATGCCTTCTCTTCGAATCCTCAAGCAGTAGATAGGGGCCCTGGGGCACACCCATGTATCTCCAGTATACTGCTCAACCTTTGCTCTCCTACAAAGCTCTATAATCAAAGAGGGAAAAAAGAGATACGTACCACCTTGGTACTTGAAGTGGTCCATTTTATTTACCACGAGTTGACCAACATCAAAAGGAATGACGTCTAGAATACACGCAACCTTCCGAGCACGCAGCTCTATGGCTGCTGTCATGTGGGTGCAAGGGAAGACTTGACTACATAAAATTTGCAACCAAATTCAAGCCTCATAAGTGAAGTAATTTATGGAGATGTTGCTACTAGTTTTCGGCCAAAAGACTTTCTTTCCGGGACACAATCTTTTCGCCAGCCAACTTCCCAGCTTGCACCCTTTTTCTTTGAACTCACCCATGTCTACATGCAGGAGTCCATAAACATTATTGATTTTCTCCACACCAAAGTGTACCATTTTTCCCTGGATCTTAATAGTCATGTTGGATGGATCTGACAAATAAACTTTGCTAATGTTGGCATAGAATTCACAGACCTATTACTCATTTACATTGCATAGATCCAGGGAAAAAATGCCACCACCCGATGGCTTCAAGATTTTCTGGCATATTTTCAAAGAAAATTCCTCTCTCTAAGAGCAATTTTATCTTCGGAAGATCACTATAGAAGTGAGTGTGGCCCTCGAATAACTTTAGTCGAATATGATCATACTTGTCCATGAGATTGTCCTGAAAGGACTAGGAACACATGATGTTAATAAAGGATATTTTTATACACAAACCATGCGACATTGTTTACTAAAGCTCATTAGATGACCACTTAGTGGTGTTTGGTTAAAAATTTAGTGTGCAGGATTTTTTCACATGGCAAGAAATCACCCTCGGATACAATGATAACAGTCTAGTGATTGCGACCATGCAAACTGAGACCAGTTCCACACCAACATTCCATGTTCAAAATTTCCAAATTTTTAGACCACAAGCATGTTCTATAATATGGATTCACATTAAGACCAATGAAAAACATAAATAGGTGCTCGATTATCCATTAAAAATGGAAACACCATTATTGAATACTCAATTGGGAAATATACTATGCACTTGGTGTGCATAATTCATTTGTCTCTATTGCGCACATATTTTTAGGTACTCAAGAGTTCCCCACTTATATGCACACCATACTCTAACAGCTAAATAACACACAAGTACAAAGTATGAAAACATGTAAGCATGGAAATTAAAAATTTATGCCCTCTCTCATGATGACTTACATGGCCTATTTTAAAGATTCAAAGCATGGATTCATGGAACCTACCCGATTTATGATGAAAGAGGGATGCAAGGATGTTGTTGGAAAGCCCACATTCTTGGCCAAAATTTGGTCCAATTAGAGAGTAAAATTTGAAAAAAGGGGTGTAAGGGAAATGGGTGAAATCTATAGTCATATAGCTAAATGGACAACTATCGCATTTTGGTGCTTGTGATCGTGGATATGCGAGTGACCGTGATCATGCCTATTGGTTATGATTGCAGTAACTGAGAGCATTTTTGCTTATCTATTTTCCCCTAGTCAACTCAATTCTCAAATCGATAGTTTTTCCCCAGGTTAATTTTCAACGCAAAACTTTGAACAGTTTCCCTTTTTAAGCTCATCCAATGCACTCCATAGTATCAAAAATGCATGAGTTATTCAAATGGAAAAACTACATCTATGCTATAAAATCATAACAAAAGGATACAATCCACTTTCGTGGAATTTGTGGGTTTTCTCCCACCTAGCTCCTTAGTTTTCATCATGTCACAATGTCTTCATTATTCTATTCTCAAGGTGGTTTCTTAAGCCCTCCTTCATTTACCTCCTCAATCTCAACATCCACCACTGACATAATTTGAAGTTCCATAGATTGCTTCTTTGTCCTACAAACCTTAAAAGAGACCTCATTCTCTTACACTGTAAACTTCATTTCCCCCATATATAAGTTGAAGATGGCTCTTCAAATGGCTATGAATGAATGACCAAGGATGATAGGTACCTTTTCGTCTATTTCACAATCTAAGACCACAAAGTCCACCGAAAGTACAGACTTATCCCCTTTAACTAGGACATGAAATAAAATTCTCACTAGCCTTTTGATAGTTCGATCCTCCATTAAGAGTCTCATAGATGTCGGGATAGGAGAATTTAAACCAAGCTTATTGTAGATGACAAAAGGCATAAGGTTGATACTTATACCAACGTTGCATAGAGCTTTTGTAAACACATGTGTTCCAATGGTACAAGGAATTATGAAAGTTCTGAGGTCATCTATTTTTTTGCAATATTACTATCCATGATAGCACAACAACTATGCGTGACTTCAATGGTTTCACCTTCATAAAGCTTTTTTTGCAATATCAATTTCTTCATTAGCTTAGCATATTCAGGGATCTGTTGGATTGCCTCAAGCAATGGGATGTTTATCGACTAATTTCTAAGCTTGGCCATAAATTTTTTTAGTTTGTCACCCTCCTATTTTTTTTTGAAATTATTGAGGGAATGGGTGAGAAACTTGGATTATAGGCCTTGTTTCACTTTGTGGATTCTTAAACTCAACCACTTCTTTATCATCTTTCTCAGCATTATCTTCTTGATTTTGTTGTAACACCTCTTCGGCTTTTCCTTGTGTATCCTTCCACTAAAGTTTTATTTCAAGTTCTCGTAAAGTGTCTTCCCACTCATAGTGACTATTGCTAGGAATTGAGTGTTATTCTTAGGATTAGCAATCGTGCCACTAGGGAGACAAGGTCTAGCATTGATTTGCATGGAGAATTACCCAATTTGGGTATCTAATTATTTAATGGAGATGGAGTAGGCCACCATGGTTTGAAAGAGTTTAGATAAATAACCTTTCAATTCATGGACCATCTTGTTTGTATCTTCCACTCTATTAAAAATTTTGGCCAAAACATCCTCGGTCTTGAATTTTTCAGTGTCAATGGATCTTGACTCTTTATTCTTAGATTAATCATGAGTAGCATATGGCGGTCATAATCATGATCTCTATCCCTCAGATCCCTATCATGCTCATGGTCTATCGAACATTGATACCCACCTAGACTTTGATAGGCGGTGTGGGAAACCCCTAAATAGTCTGCTAAATACCAGATCTCCTCATCCAACTTCTTGGACTTCTCATCATCCTCTTAGTTCTTAAATCCTACAGTGTTACCACTTTCGCGGGTACACCCATAACATGCTTTGTCAAGAGCTCAAGTTGGGTCGTCATCTTTGCTATGTTCTCCTCTCTTTCTTCATCCCACTTTCTTTGTTCTTTGTCAGCCACGAATGTAGTGGGAGAGCTTTTGGGAACTTTGATATCTCGAGTATGCCAACCCCAATTTTTATTTGTCACCACTCCCAACAATTGAATTGCTGCATAGTAGTGCATCTCTACTAGGGAACCTCCCACTGTGTTGTCCACCAAGGTTTTGTTAGGCTGGTCAAGGGCCCAGTAGATGATTTGGAGAAGCATTTTCTCTAGGACCTCGTGGTTTGGACATTTGCCAAATATTCCGTTGAATCTCTCTCATGCTTCAAACAATAGTTCCCCATTCAATTACCTATTAATGATCTCATCCAGTATTTAGAGCATTTTTGAATGTAGGAAGTATCAATCAAGAAAGACCGTGGTAAGTTCTTCCCAATATTGAACTGGGTGGGAGTGAATGGAGCCACAACACCGCCTCTCCCATTAGATAGAATAGGGAAAGGCAAAGATGAATAGACTCTTGAGTGATGTGTGCGATGTTGAAAGGCGTACACACCTCCACAAAATTCATCAAATGAACATTAGGGTCCTTATAAGCCTGAACACCAAATAAGTCCTTCATTTGTAACATATGTAGCATAACACTAGATATATGGAAAAGTCTGTTCCCATTAGTTGGTGGATATGGATTGTGCTCATTTTTCGTTCATCATTGAGTTGTCCCTCATCATCAAGAAAAAAACCAAAGGCCCTAATGTTACTAGTGTTTTTCCATTAAAACTATCACCTACAAAAATAAAAAAAAAGTAAATCACACCACCCCGGGTCTACTAAAGTAAAAACCACACCGCACAAGTGAAATCTATATTCCACTCCCCGACAGTGGTACGATTTTAATAAAGCTCAACTTACTCACATGTTAAAGAAATAAGGCGGTCTTTGTCAATATCCCATCTCACATTGTATCAAATACACAAGGAGTGAAATGCAAATTCCAAATCCTATGGGTGCTTTAGTTGCTAAAAGAATACCCGAAATTCAAACAAACACCACATATAAAGTAAAGTGAGGAGGAGATTGTTAGGAATTAGGTTGTATCAATTTTGAGACACACTACAAGTCGCAATAACACATTTGATTCAAATCAAGTTTGAAGAAAATCTTGGGATTATGTCTACCTAAAGGTAAAGAGTGTGTAGGTTATTGATGGTTAAACATGACATATAGTTGTTGAGCAAGAGATTGGCTCGGTTGAAAGTCTTTGCGATTAACTTGTCAACCAAACCTCAAAGATTTAACCCATTTACTCTTTTGAGAACCTAACAAGTGTGCCATTCATAGTCACCCAAAACCTCAATCGGGCATCCCTATTTTTAGGAAGATGCCCATGACATGACTTTTAGTCCATTTATAGTTATTCTAATATTGAAAAAGGTATTAAACCACATACTTAATTTTCCACCATTACCTTGTCCCCCTATATCCATTTTTCAAGGATGTTATGGGGTCCCATAGGTTTACCTTCATCCCTCTTTCAAGGATGATGAAAGTTTTCTAGAGTTTGGGGTTCTTACCCATCAAACCTATATGGAAATTTGGGGTTTTCACTCATAAATTTCAAATATTAAGCACAAGCAATAGTGGAATCTATGATCAACAACTAAAAATCATGTAAACATATCAATACCCAGACACAAATACACTTTAGTTCAACATAATCCCAAGACTAAAATATTTAGATACACATGAAGTAAGTAGTGAAACATATAACATCATATGGGTTGTTCAAAGTATTCATCCTTCACATATACTAAAAATTCAAGTCTGCAAAGTTAATTAAAAATCTTTCCCAATTTAGGGTTCTTATTTAAAATTCAAAAATGTCCATCTAGTATACAATACCCAATGAAAAAAAATTGTTTCTAACTATATAAGGTCTGGGATTCAGCCAAGTGAAATTATAAAACTGCCCTAAACAACATTCCTTCTTAACCGCGATCATATGAGGTTGTCCGCGATCGCAGCTAACGCGATTGCAGTACTACTCCACAATCGCATTCTATTAACCACCTTGACTGAACACGATCACGCCATTTGTCACGTGATCATTATAACTTAACCTGATGACTACTCCAAGTATTCAGCAACACCTCTTTGCTTCCATTTGATCCATTTTAGCTTCAATATATATCTTTCCATCTCACCAACTCTTGCTTGCAAAATATGGCTAATGTATTCAATCACGATTATGTCTCATTTATTCATAAAAAACATGGTAGTGTGCATGAATGTTGAGTGTAAATGAGTGGTAAAATCACCACTCATCTCATAACCCACCAGCACTGAATGATCATGAAATACAATATTAAGACTCCAAACTCTAGTATGAAATTATGTTTCAAAGACTCAAAGTATAGACATTTCATCAAACATGTGAGAATCATGAACTTGAACTTGGGAATGCCTTAAACATGAAGAAACAACATAAGTATATGGATAAATTCATTATTTAGAGATTTATTCTGAAATAAATTGAGAATGACATGAAAATTTAATTACTTAAAACATAATATGACTCATTCCACTTGAAAACACTTGTAACCATAAATTGAAATTTAATTAACAAAAGATTCATGGATTTATTTCATCTTGAATATGTACAAACTCATAAAGTAAACTAAAAGAGGGTTTTTGGGCTGCATTGATGAAAGGGACCCATGGATGAACATCCCACATACCTCACTAGTTACATTGTTATAGATTTCTTGAGGATTTCTTAAGCTTGAAGCCTAAATTCCTCAATTTCTTATTAAAGAGTTTTGACTTGTTCTAGTGGGGGAAGGGAAGATTTATTGAAAGCAATTTGTTAATAAAGGGGCAAATAATGCTCTTTAGAATCCCAAAATTTATGTAATGGGTAGATTGGGTGAAGGGAAATGTCTCAAATACCCCTAAAATGCTAAAGCCAAAAGCTGGATAGGATAGGGAGGGGAAGATACAGGCTATATAGTATTGGACTAAATCGAGCAGTGCTCGTCTTAGAGCAGTGGACTGGAGGGGGCGGCGCCCGCTAATCCCAGTGGTGCTATTGGGTTGGTTTTCCAAACATGCCCCTACGCTCGTCTGAAAATTTTGAAACTCATCTGGGATATACTTTGAACACCCCTGATCATTAATTAACTCAAAAATCGATGTCCTAATGTTGGTATGGTTAAAAATAAGGTTATCAAAGTTTAGGGGTATTGAAAATGACTAATTCTCGAACACATAGTGAAAATTTCAAGCCTTAAGCCCCTTATCCATGCAACTAAAAGATGAATCTAGAAAAAGATTAGTACGACGTATTACAACTTCTCCCCCTTGGGAATATTCATGCTTGAATGAGACTGGTTTGGCTAAGAATACTTAGGAAACTTAGATCATATATGCATGACTGGAAACATGATTATATTACTGAGTCTCAAATGTGATACATTAACAAAACTGATTTCTATGAATGTATGCACTAACATGAGAATAATTACATAGTTAAACTGAGATTGGAAAAAAGTCAATCTAAGGAAAATCAACTAAACTTTCTCCATTACCTCAAACACTTAATCTGGCCCTATCAAAGTAACTTCACCTGCCTCAAACTATCCAATAGGATATCTATATCCCTTCTATAGAGAACCTCAAATAGAGCCATCTGAAAACTAGAGTGATAACTTTAGGCAAACTCAATCAAAGGTAAGTGGTCATTCTAACATCTTTTAAAGTCACTAACACATGCCCTAAACATGTCCTCTAAAGTCTGAATGGTCCTCTCTGCCTTACCACATGTTTGAGGATAAAAATTTGTACTGAGATGAACTTAAGTACCAAGAACCTTCTAAAAAGCCTTTCAAAAGTGAGAGATAAACTGTGTACCTCTACCTGAAATAATAGACAATGAAATCCCATGCAACTTAACAAGCTCACTAATATAAAGCCTGGCATAATCCACAGGTGAATACGATGCACGAACTAGCATGAAATGAGTTGATTTGGTCATTGTATCAATAATGACCCATATTGAATTATATTGATGACACTTACAGGGAAACCATATCACAAAATCCATCTTCACCACTTCGCACTTCCAAGTGGGGATGCTAAGCTCCTGTATTGCACCACTAGGCCTTTGGTTCTCAACCTTAACATGCTGAGAATTTAGGGACTTAACCACAAACTCTGCAATATCACTCTTCATACCACTCCACTAATAGATTTCCCTCGAATCATAGAACATCTTAGTGTCTCCTGGATGAATAGAATACCACACACATGTGCTTCATCATGTATTCGCTATCTGAAGCCATCAACAGACCAAACACATAACCTGTCTTAACAATAAAGCACACCATCTCCCCCTTGGGAGAAAAACTCTAGTTTCTGATCTTTAACTACCACCTTTAACTTTACAAAACTAGGATCCCTATCTTACTTCTCTTTTACTTTGGCAACTTATGAAGATTTCAAACCTTTTTGAAACCATATACTTCCTTCAGCTAAATTAACTAATTAAATGCCCAATCTTGCAAGCAGATAAACCTCCTGAACTAACTTTTTCTTATCACCCTCTCTATGGGCAACACTAGCCTAGATAACTTGGTAAGGGTATCTACCACTACATTGTCCTTGACCCAATGATACAAAATACTTATATCATAATACTTTAACAACTCAAACCATCATCTCTGATGAATAATAAGATTTTTTTGAGTGAAGACATACTGTCAACTCTTATGGTAAGTGAACAAATCAACATGAACTCCATAAAGATAGTGCCTCCAAATTTTCTAGGCAAAAATAACAGCTACCAACTCAAGATCATAGGTAGGATAATTTTTCTAATGGGGTTTAAGCTCTTTAGAGGCGTAGTCTATGACCTTTCCTCTCTACATAAAAGCACAACCAAGACAAACTCTGGAACTATCAAAATAAGCTACAAAATCATCTGTACCATCTGGCTATGTCAAGACTAGAGCAAAAGTAAGTCTTGTCTTCAACTCTTAAAAACTCTTCTAGCAAGAATCTGACCATTGAAATTTGACTTTTTCTGAGTCAATCGAGACATAGGGGATGCAATAAAAGAAAAACCTATAACAAACTATTTGTAATAGCCAGCCAAACCCAAGAAACTCTGAATATCTAATGGAGAGATGGGTCTGGGCTAGTTTCTCTCTTTTGAGGGTCAACTCTAATGACATCGCCAGAAACAATATGGCCAAGCAAAGGTACTGATCTTAGACAAATTTTACTCTAACTAAACTTAGTGAACAACTGACAAGCTCTAAGGGTCTGCAAAATAATTCTCAGATGTTCTCCATAATCATTCTCACTACGAGAATAGACAAGGATATCATCAATGAAGCCTATGATGAACATGTCCAAGTGCTTATTGAACACCCTGTTTATCAAGTCTATGAAATTTATAGGGTAATTTATTAGTGAAAAATACATAACTAGGAATTCTTAGTGACCATATCAATTTTCAAAAGCTATCTTTGGAATTTCACATTCTCTGTCTCTAATCTTTTGATAGCTTGAGCTGAGGTCTATATAAGATAAATAACTGGCACCTTAACATTAGTTGAACAAGTCATCAATTATAGGGAGTGGATACTTAATCTTTATTGTGACTTTGTTCAACTAACGGTAGTTGATACAAATTATGAGAAAACCATTTTTCTAACACACGAACAAGACTAGAGCGCCCTATGGAAAAACACTGGGTCTGATGATACCCTTATCAAGGGCCTGATGATACCCTTATCTAAGAGATCTTTTAACTATTCATTCAACTCCTTAAGCTCAGCAGGAGCCATTCTATAGGGTGGAATAGAGATTGGCTGGATATCTGGAAGGAGATCTATTTCAAAGTTAATTTCCCTCTTGGTAGGAACTCCTGGAAAATCTTCATAGATCACATCTAGAAATTCCCTTACTACTGAAACTGACTCGAGACTCAAAGTCTTAGAACTAGATTCCGAGACTCGAACAAGATGGTAAACAAACCCTTTAGAGGTCATTTTTCTTGATTTAAGGTAAGAAATAATTTGGCCCCTAAGCACAGAGGTATTACCTCTCCATTAAATAAGTAGTTCATTTAGAAACTAGAATGGAATAACTCTATTTCTACAATCAACTAAGGAATAGCATGAGTGGAGCCAATCCATGCCTAGAATGATCTCAAAATCAGTTATCTCTAACACCACAAGATCAACTGAGGTGATTTTTTAAGATAATATTATTAAGCAATTTTTGTATACCCGTCTGGCTATAACAAATATACCTACTAGGTAGATACCGAGAAAGGATTTACTAACATTTTCATGCCAAAACTAAAATTGATAGTTATATAAGGAGTTACAAAACAAAGTGAAGAGCCATGATTTAACAATGCATAAACATAAAGATGTAAAACCTATAACATACCCGTAACCATATGAGGAGAACTTTCCTTATCAAGTCAAGTCTGAAGTACATACAACCTATTCTAGCACTGCCAACTGACGTCATTGGAAGTAGCACCCTGCTGAGTCTGGTGACCTGCTGGAGATGAAGAACGATTAGACTGACCCTGCTGACCATCCCTTAGGAAACCCTGACCCCATGGCTGGGCATGCCACAACCAAAACACACAACACTGCCAACCTTACACTCACCCTAATGATTCCTACAACATTTCTTTAAAATCAGATTAGTAAGACCACTGTTCATGCTACCCTGGGGCTTTGAGTTTGATGCTCTATCCCAATTGTCTTGCCTAAACCTAGGCACTGACACACTAGAGTAAGATGGAGCTGGGGCTAAAAATTTCTATCAAAACAGAGAACGGTTACCACCTTTTGACCTTAACTGGGAAAAGTTAAAACTACTAATTTTATCCCTCTTATTCTCTCTTTCCCTCTCCTTAGGCTTCTCCTTCTCAATCTACTAAGCATGATTTATGTGCCTAGATAGGTCCATCTCCTTAATCAATATGGCAGTTTGACACTCCCTAACTATAATATCTGCTATAGCAGACACAAAGTTACTCATTCTAGACCTATTATCAGCCATCATCAAAGAATCATACCTCGCCAACTGAGTGAACTTAAGCGAGTATTCCTTTACACTTATATTATTGTACTTCAAATGGATAAGCTCTTGAACCTTATATTACCTCAACTTTAAGGGAAAGAATCTATCTAAGAATGTTATTGCAAACTCTTCCCTCTCTACTAGCCCTGCATCAACACCACGGTCCTCCTTTCACTGCATAAACCAGGTGAAAGCTACATCCTATAACTGATATGTAGCAAACTCTGCACTCTCACTCGAAGTAATGGCCATGATATTATTCACCTTTTGTACGATATACAGAAACTTATATAGATTTTCCTCTAACGTGGATCCTAAAAACATAGGGGGATTCATTTAGGTAAAATCCTAAATCCTAACTGCAGCTGTATTTTCCATTAGATTGGCTGGAGAAATAGCCTATTTGTTGTTCTGGGTAGCTACAGAAAGGGATAAGGTAGTGAAAATAGCCTTGAATTTGGCGTGGAAGACATGTTCATTCAGGGAATCTTTCTAAACAAGTGGGGTACGGGATGATCCCCGTTCCTTCTTCTGTTGTTTCTTCTGGGAGGTCTTATCTATAAAAAGAACAAAAGATGGGTTCAAAAAAAGGAATTTAATAGAGCTCATGCTTTCTGGCAAGACATTAAAATAGAAAGAAGGGAAACCTTCCTAAAATATTTTTTAGCCTCTTGTCCATAAGTGTGGCGTGCTTCAAACATATGCGCAAGACTCTACTCAACAAGGCTTTTAGACTCTCTAGGACACTTTGAAACCTTAGGCTCTAATACCTAGTTTTGTCACGACCCAAAGCTATACCCTAGTGGTAAAAACGGTGCTTACGATCACAAGTGACCACAAGCTAACCAATGAGTTGGCACCTGATGTGAGCACTAAATAAAATAATGATAAAATACACAAGTGAAAGATAAACTACAAAAGTAATATCAATCTAAATACTAAGATATGGTTACATAAGAAGTCTAAAACATCTGATAAATACTAAAAACCAATCGTCAATTTGAATGACATAAAAATACTAAAAGAACTGGTAAGTGACTAACTTCCTAACTGACTGTTTAATTGCCTAAAAGCCTCTAAACTAACTGAGGAGTTGATTGGATAGACCCCCAACTAACTCTAACTAACTGAACATAAAGAAGTACTAAAATAACTAAAATAAAAAAAATATGTCCTCAATATATGAGCAATCACCATTACTATTGTTAAGTTGTCTAAGAGCGGTCGAGAAACTAAGTTTCCAAACCTATTTTATAAGACAACATAGCGCAAAGAAAAGTATGTGATCAGTACTTTGAGTCTACTAGTATATGATACAAGGACTGAATGAAATGCATGAGATAATTGAGCATAAATGCATCGACATGTAAAATCAGAGAATGTAAGACCAAACCTAAACATGTTTTTAAGATAATTTGTAAATTACTGAATAACTAAAAATATTTATGGTTGGTAAAGGGAACCTGAGCTGAGACATACTGGTTATTGATTACTGGTATCTATATACTTATTTACTAATATCTAAATACTCATGTAATACTAAATTGTACATAGTCTGAATGACTGGATAAAACTGTGGGAGGTATCATGTAATCGATATGCCCCAATCTGAGCTAATTAATCCAACATGTAACCCAGTTTGAAGGGTGTTAGTACTATTCCATGGGTACTAACTCTTCCTGTACGGATCCACTAAACTAGTATCCCGAAGGACTAAGGAGTTAGCCTCTATTAGCAGGTACACTCATGAGATATGTGTTAACCCTTGACTGGAAGGTGGACATCATAAACCTATGTTGGCTACATAGTTCAGGAACTCGGGGACTGCTACAAAATCTCATACCCTATACTAGTTGGTGAGCCCCTATCCCTGGATTCACTCGATGCTAAATCCTACTCCCAATTGAACTAACATTGGTACTGAATTAAACTAATTTTACTGAAAATTATTTTAAATAACAAATAGATCTCATCGTTATCATAAATATCTGAATAAATAACAAGACTCACGGTTTCACTGAATTATTACTTGCTATTATAAAATAATGTAAAACATGTAGGTCTCAGATGCTCATAACCCACTAGCATTGAATGGTCATGAAATACAATATTAAGGCCCCAAACTATTGTATGAAATCATGATTCAAAGACTCAAAGTATAGACAATTCATCAAAAATTTAAAAATCATGAACTTGAACATGGGAATATCTTAAACATGAAGAAACATCATGATTACATGGATAAATTCATAATTTAGGGATTATATTTGAGATCAATTGAACATGACATGAGAATTTAACACTTAAAATATGATATGACTCATTCCACTTGAAAACACTTGTAACCTTAAATTTGCATTGAATTAACAAGAGATTCATGGATTTATTTCATATTGAACATGTATAAACTCATAAAGTAAACCAAAAGAGGTTTTTTTGGGATATATAGGTGAAAGGGGCCAATGGATGAACATCTTACTTAGCTCACTATACCGATTCTTAAAGATTTATTGTGGTTTTGTTGAGCTTGAAGCTTGAATTACTTGACTTCTTATGAAAGGGTTTGGACTTGTCCATGGGCAAAGGGAGGGTTTCTTGAGAGCAATTTGTGAATAAATGGGCAAATAATTCTTTTTGGAAGTCGCAAATTTGTGTTATGGATGGATTAGGTGAAGGGAATGAGTCAAATACCCTTAAACTACCAAAAAAAAAGATGTGCGAGATAGGGAGGGGGCGACACGGGCTCTGGAGTGGCGGACTAGTCCGACCGACGCCCGCCTAAGAGCAGTGGACTGGACTAGGTGGGACCCACCTTACCCCAGTGGACTAGAGTGGGCGGCGCCTGCTAATCTCGGTGGTGTTGCTGGTTTGGTTTTCTAAATATGCCCTTATGCTCATTCAAAAATTCTGAAATTCACCCGAGATATCAACCCCGATCATTAATAAACTCAAAATCGATTTCCCAAGGTAAGGAAGGTTAAAATAAGATCATCAAAATTTAAGGTTAAAATTTCAAACCTTCAGCCCCTTATGCATTCAACTAAAAGCTAAATCGAGCTAAGATCAGTACGGGTTATTACATCACTACTTTAGCATGAATAACATTAACTTTGTAATTTTAATTTTGAATATGAGTGGCTAAAATCCTTTGTTCTATGATTGAGGACAAATGCATGAATGTATTTGATACTCTCAATTTGACATTGTTATCTTTTTCATTGTGATAATTAGTTAGTAAACGTTAGTATTACAAAATACCATCTCTCATTTGGTTGCTACCGCACTTGTTATCAATATAAGTATCAATAGTACAAGAATAGTTACAAATATAAAAGTCCCTGTGGGTTTGATATTTAGTTTGCAAGGTCCTCTCTATTACTTGCACGACCATGAAAATATACGTGTGTGGTTGGGTGTAATTTTTTACTTTTATTATTCAAGTGTTGACAACTTGATCATAGTTGCTAAATTAGCAGTTATAATTGAATTTCTTAAATATAGATCAAAATTAATAATAGGTTGAACCATATCCAAAACCAAAATGATATTTACATTAGCTTATAAGAGCAGTTGCACTTCGATACCTAATTCAAAAACACTAGCCAGACCCACAAGAGTGGATTGGTCCTATTCTTATGGAAGCTAGTCCAGTTCCCATAGTGGGAAACTCACTCCCTAATAATGTTACCTCCAGCATCCATAAATTGAAACTTGGAGGTTAATTTGAGCTAAATCACATTACGGTACTTTTTTTTCCACCAATAAGTAGTTTACAGGTCTCTAGTACTATGATCGATAACATCATCTACCAAGTTTATTAGAGATTAATAAAAACTTCATTCCTACAAAAATCTCTGCAGATCATGTAAACTTGCAATCTTCCAATTATTAGTATTATAAATGGCAAAGAGATGGTTGAAATATAAGCAACAAACTCAATCATGACTTGGAATGACCTCTCAAAAAGTTCTTAATTTCATTGTTCCCATTTGGAAAAATCCACGTGTCATGACCCAAACCAGTGCTTGGACGAGATGGGTATCTCAAGTTCCCCCTAGACCAGAGATCACCCCCTGCACCGAACTAATCCAAACACAACACAGTCGGATGAATTCTGAATATATGATAAGATAGCATAAAATAGCTTAAGAAAATTTTGATGCAGGTCCATGACCAACCACCGACGACTGGTCAAATGATCAACCGGCACCGCCAATAACCATGGTAGTCCAAACAAAGACTTTTACTAAGAACAAAAGTTAAATGTCCGTAATGTGTCAAGACGTGCCCCAAACTATAGCCAAAGAAAGTTAGAACCGTTTGAGAAGTAAAAGAATGAAAAATGAAATGTACACTTCCGATGTGTGAACGCTCAACACTTAAATATCACCTCACGAGCTGATCCTACATCCTAATCACTGAGCAAAAAGAGTAGAAATATGACCAATTCTTGTATCGCATGAGAATACAACATCTGAAGATGCTTAGCGAGGTAAATGCTGGCATGTAACTCAAGGATAAGGATAGCATAAATGTCATGATCAACAGTTTACAATCATTCAAAATCAATCCGCATGATCAAATTCATATACATATATACATAACATGCTGGGATAGGGAACAAGGATTAACATGCGCTTAAAAATTTAGCATGGATTGTGGAGATCAACGATCATATAATAGTACCCAGGGATATATGAACCCCAGCTCTGACCTCTAGTTCGGCCCCATCTCATACAGTCGCACGAACGGGAGAATAATCTCATATATATGCACCTAGTGAATCTAACCTCCAAACATATATTAAGGTGACTTAAGCACCCGATCATGTAATAATTTTATAGGGGACTCAAACCTCCCTAACCATGAAATAATATTAAGGGGAACTCAATCCTTCCTGGTCACTTTAACCCCCGCATTAGCAAACATAATTTAAGTGTTAGTCACTCGGACCTCTACTTTCACGAATCAGCTACACAACCCTTAGTAGAGCCCAATTAAAACAGGTATCATATTCCTATTCATTGAACCATATTCCTTATTAAGGCATACTTTGTTGGCATTGTCATACCAACTACGCTTGCAAAGTAATAACAATATGCCAAAATAATTTCCATTAACTTGGGGAGAACAACTCACTTTGTTCATTAATGTAATGTTGGGGAACACCGACTCCCTTTGTTCATTAAATAAGACCATTGTGTTTCAAATACCTCTTTATATCATGCAATAGTACAATACTAGTTAAACTTCACAAAGTCCTATATTTATAATAATTAAAACAAATTTCACATCATGGGGTTGGGGTCATAACCACATCACAAGTCACAAGTTATGAACAATCACAATCCCCTAGTTAAATTCACCATACCCATGCACCCACAAATTCAAAACCATAACTAAAGCATAAAAATCATATGTAAACTATGAGAAACATTGTTCAATTCATAAACATTCAGAATCGATAACCCTTATTTCAAAACCAACTTGAAAATCTCATGAACATTACTTTCAACAAATGATTTTAAAAAATTAACAATGAGGTAAGAGTAACATACCTTATACATCAAGTAATTTGGATAGAATTCGACCCTTGAGCCCTTAGATGAACACCTTGAAGAAACCCTATCTTGGCTTTCTTGATCAAACTTAGAGAGATTTTGGAGTGTTTGAAAAGTTACTTAGATTGGTTTTTGAGTGTAATGACACACTAAAGGGGTTATAAGACATGATTTTAAATTTGGATGAGAGGGGAAATATCTAGAATTCCCTTAACTGAAAAGCTAAAAAAGTGTCACCTTTGACTATAGGTCGACCCTTGTCTCGTAGCCACTTCTTATGACTCGTCACTATGAGTCATAACCAAGGAAGTACAACAAGGCACTAGATATTTCTAACCTTACGAATTAGCGAAAAGAATCATAATGGGACCCTATGACAGTAGGTCCCAGTCATAATCAACATAAAACCCATTTGGGACTTACACTGGAAACCCTACGATTACACCTAACGACTAGTAATTTCTCATTACGTCTCTTAATTAGACGCTTATACTCTGAGAAGAATCATGCCACAAACTTACATGATTTAGTAACGACTTATTCCAAAGACTTGTCATGAGTCCTTATGACCTATACCCTCCATCCATACCTAGTACAATAACTTTGACATCACTATCTAGACACCTTATGACTAGGGTCTATGACCCGTCAATACATCCTAAAACTTATTGGGATACTCTTTATCAAGGAAGGGAGCTCAAAACTCAAAAAAATTTCAAGGACCAAAAACTTAGGTTATTACATATCCCCCCTCCCCCCCACACATACTTAGAATCATTCATACTTAAACTACAGGATGAGGCCTTTACTAGCACGATAAGACCCCAAACATCACTAATCTTACCTTAAGCACGATTTTTTAAATAGGGAAACAAGAATGGGTACTTGGACTTTATGTCTTCCTCGGCTTCCCATGCAGCTTCCTTATCCTTGTGGTTCTTCTAAAATCCCTTTACCAAAGCCACATCTTTGGTTCCCAATTGACGGACTTACCGATCCATGAATTCTATCAAAATATTCTTATAAAACAAAAAAACCGAAATATCCACACTTTCAAAAGGAACAATCATCTAAGTATCACCCAATCACTTCCTCAACATTAACACATGAAACACCGGTGGATGGAGTCCAAATCAGAAGGAAGCTCCAATTCATAAGCAACATTACAAACTTTCCTTAAAACCAAATATAGACAAACATAAAAAGGGTTGAGCTTTCCTTTCTTCTTAAATTGTATCACTCTCGTAACGAGAGACACCTTTAGGAAAACTGAATCTCCCACCTCAAATTCAAATTCTCTTTGCCTTACGTCTGTATAGGAGTTTTGGCCACTTTGGGTGGCCTTAAGCTTCTCTTAAATCACCTTTACCTTTTTTTCCACTTGGTGAACCAAATTTGGACCAAACATCTCAACCTCACCAACTTCAAACCACCTAATAGAAGATCTACATCTTCTACCATACAAGCCCTCAAATGGAGCATACCGATGCTAGAGTGATAACTGTTATTGTAAAAAAACTCTATGAGTTACAAGTGGTGAAACCAAATACCACTATAGTCAATTACATAAGCTCAAAGTATGTCTTATAAAGCTTGTATCGTCTGTTCTTCCTACCTATCCATCTACGGTTAGAAAGCAGTGCTAAAGGTCACCTTAGTTCCCAGACCTCTCTGAAACAAACTCCAAAAGAAAGATGAGAACTAAGTACCCTAATCGAATATAAAGGAGACTAGAGTACCATGCAACTTCACGATCTACTTAATAAAAAACTTAGCATAATCATCAAAATAGAAATTGGTCCTCACTGGAAAGAAGTGAGCAGACTTAGTTATCTAATCCACTATGACCCAAATCGAATCAAACAACTGGCAAGACCACGAAAGACCAACAACAAATCTATATGAATTATCTCCTATTTCTAAGCTGGAAAATCAATCTCTTGAGACAACCCACCAACTCTCAAGTGTTCTACTTTCACTTCCTAGCATACCATGCACTTAGCAACAAAATTGGCCACATCCCGCTTCATATTATTCTACAAATTAATCTTTTAAATGTCATGATACATCTATATTAAAATGGAATAGACCATATATCGCGACTCGTGAGCCGCAGCTATAACCTACCTTATAAACCATCAGTGTCGGGAACACACAACCTCTTTTTGTATATCAAGATACTATCCTTGCCAATCTCAAAGACCATTACTTTCTACCTACCTACATCATCCTTGATTTTCGTTAAGATAGGATTCATCACTTACTTCTCTTTTACCTCATCTCCAAGAGACGACTTCACCACCTCTTGTACAATCTCGCCACCATTCTCAGGATCCAAGAGATGAACTTTGAGATTAGAAAAATGGTGAATATCCTTCACCAAGTCCCATTTCTCCTTATCCACATGAGATAAACTTTCTTTAGACAACTTACTAAACGAATCAGCAACCACATTAGCTTTACTTAGATGGTAGTGAAGGCTTATGTCTGAATCCTTGAGTAGCTCAAGACACCTTCTCTACCTAATATTTATCTCATTCTGAGAGAACACATATTGTTGGCTCTTATGATTAGAATAAATATCAACATGAACACCATAAAAATAATGCTACCAGATCTTCCATGTAAATAGCACAGCTAACAACTCTAAGCCATGAGTCGAATAATTCTTCTTACAAACTTTCTATTTTCTAGAGGCATAACCAACCACCTTGCCACACTTCATTAACACACAACTAAGTTCAACCCAGGATGCATCATAATAGACCACAAAACCATCTTTACCCTCGGGCAAGGTTAACACCATAGATGAAATCATCTTATACTTTAAATTTTTGAAACAACCTTTAAAAGCATCCGACCACAAAAACTTTGCCTTCTTCTGATTAAACTTTGTCAAAGAGGGAGGAATAAAAGAGAAGCTCTCCATAAATATTTAATAATAACTGACTAAACCCATAAAGCTCCAAATATCAATTGGAGTCAGAGGTCTAGGGCACTTCTTAACCACCGCAACCTTTTGTGGATCCACTATTATCCCCTCACTAGAAACTACATAACCCAGATTAGTCATAACATTCAATAAAAATTCACACTTAGAGAACATAAAATACAAATGATGATTTTTTTAAAGTCCATAACGCAATACGGAGGTGATCAACATGATCTTCCTCATTCTTCAAATAAACTAGAATATCATTGATAAAGATAATCATGAACAAATCTATGAAATAAAGAAAAAATAGATTCATAACATCCACAAATGGAACTGAAGCATTGTTAAAAAAGGACATTAAAAAAAACTCAAAATGTTTGTACTGAGTTTGGAAAGTAGTCTTTGGGATATCCGTCTCCCTAGTTTTCAACTGATGGTACCTGGATGGAAGAACAATCTTGGAGAAGAATTTAGCACCCTGAAGCTGATCAAAGAGATCATCATCCTTGGAAGTGGATACTTGTTCTTTATGGTTACATTATTTAATTATCTATAATCAATACACATTTAAAGAGAACCATCCTTCTTATGCACGAACAAGTAGCTGCACCCCATGGGGACACATTAAGATGGATAAAACCCTTATTTAGAAGATCCTTTAACTCCTCTTTGAGCTTCTTCAACTCAGCTGTATCCATCCTATATGGAGTGATAGATATAGAGACAAGTTTCCAAAACAAGATCAATCCCAAAATTAATGTCCCTATCATGAGGAGTACCAGGAAGATCATCAGGGAACACCATGAAAAATTCATAGATCATCGGGATAGTTTGCAAATAAGGACCTGTGGATCTAGAATATTAACATGCACTAAGTAATAGATGCACCCTTTAGAAACCAATTTTTGGGCTCTAAGATACAAAATTAACTTTTCCTTGGGCCCTAAGGAACTATCTTCCCATTTAATCACCGGTTCATACTACTAGAAATTACCCCTATGGTGATAGTTTCAAAACAATTGCAACAGGAAAAATATCATTTCCAGAGCTCTATCACAATGGTTAATCAAGCAACCCATAGGTGGTCATTACAATTAGTCTATGGCAATGTTTTATGCGATGGTTGTCTAAACCGTCACCATAGGTCGAGGTATGGCGACGGTTTTTGACAACTATTGCCATAAATTAGCCTATTACGATGGTTATTTTTTGACTTATTGAGATACCTATTTTCATCTATTGCTATGATTACTAACCGTTACAATAGATTCTATTACAACGGTTAGTAATCATTGCAATAGCATCTATTGCGACACTTATGTAATTTCGTTGCAACATTTTTTGAGTACCTATTACAAATATTTCATTACTTATTGGGATACTTATTTTCATCTATTGCAATGACATTAAACCATTTCAATAGCATCTGTTCTTACACTTTTGTTATTCTGTCGCAATGCTTTTTGACTACCGATTGCTATGGTTTATTGAACTATTACAAT
The DNA here is from genome assembly GCF_002878395.1 of Capsicum annuum. NCBI lineage: Eukaryota > Viridiplantae > Streptophyta > Magnoliopsida > Solanales > Solanaceae > Capsicum > Capsicum annuum. The sequence goes on from NW_025859266.1 coordinate 68,100, forward strand.
GATTGTTCCCACATGTTATAAAATTGAAATGATTTAAATAAAATAGTCACTTGTATTAATGTAAATTTTTATTTACATACATAATCAATAATAAAACAATATGTACACATCACAAATTAGAAAGTATACATGAATATAATACTATTTGCGTATAAAACAAACGTTTAGGGTCCAAACACTCCTTATGGACAACAGAGAGCACTACTCATAAGCACAATAAAGTAAACTTCCTACCTACTGCTTTAAAATATTCTGAATAGCAGATGTGGTCAACCTAAAACATTTGATGCTTCAAAGGAGCTTTACCAGACTATTACAATATAAGGCCTTTGAACATCCACGACTTAGTCATCTTTCTAATCTTTTTGAAATGTTGTTGAACCTCTATTTTGTTCACCATTGGCATCTAAAGCTCTCTTTACCTACGAAAACAAATCATTATCAGGTAAAAGGCATACTTTATTCTAGTGAATAAGCACAGATTTAAAAATAAATATTAACACCTACAACATTGTTTCCAATCTAATAGCATCTCCTTTATCAGTGTTGGTTTCCCAAGTAGAGTCACATTTTGTGGTTTGGCTGAAAAAAAGAGTCAGAATCACAAGTAAATTACCATCTTAAAAAACTAAAATTCTTGGTTTACATGAACAATACAGGAGAAAAAATAAGGCATTCGATTGAAGCACACTCAATTGAAACATTTTTGATGACATTAACACTCTTCTGAGCAGTGAGAACTTTTAATTTATTTCCTGTTGCTAACTGCAGAAAGCTCTTCATGTGTTGTTTCTGCTTCCTAGGACTAGAAGTCTTGGTCAATGCTTTCTCAAAGTAAATTTCTCAATGGAAATATAAAACTCAGAATTTAGCTTTTTTTGTTCAGAATTGTATTCAGAAGGTTGATAACTTAAAGGTTACTACTGCTCAAGGTTCTGAACTTAAGGGTTAGTTGTTAGGTAATTACACTGGTGCTGAAGTTGCTCAGATATTGGGTAATTACTCTGGTGTTGAAGCTGCTCGTATGTTGGGTATTGTGCATTCTCAAAATATGGTGGATACCGATCAAGGTATTGATTTTAGAGACCACAATTCAGTTTGAAATAAAGAAGTCAGTGCTTAGGTTCAGTATACTGGTGTTTTACAATCTTAGCATAATTTTAAAGAAACACATGAAATGGTAATTTGTTCTCAGTTTCAAAATAGGAGAGATATTGAACAGACTTCTCATGATGTTGTGGGTAGATTGGGTTCAAAATTCAGAGATGAATCTACACAGGAAAGCCCATCACTTAATCCAGAAAATGTTCAGCAGGCCGATAGAAATATTGTTGATACAAATTATGATCTAGTTACTCCTACTAAGAGTAATGTTGTAAAGGTACTTGATCAGACCTCAAAACCTCCTAGAAGTAGTCTCAAGAAAATTCAGGCAAAAACAAAAGGGATGCCATCAAGAAAAGACAACTAAAAGATACAAATGTTACTGATACATCTACTAAAATTCAAAAAAGTGGTCAAGAAGTTCCCTGCACTCTTAACAAAGCTCTAAGAAGTCCTCCTAATGAAGAGGAGGATGAGTATCGAGTTATTGAGTCAGAGTATGAACATGACTAAGATACTTAGTCTATAAAGGATGAATTGTTTGAGAAAGAGGAAACAATAAAACCAATAGAAAAATAAAACCAAGACAAGTTGATATCTCAGGACTCCCACTTTCAAGAAGAACCCTCTTCAGTTTACCTAGAAAGAAGTATGCTATATCACTCTTATTATGCCTTGTATTGATTATTAACTCATGTGTGTGTGTGTGTAGTTAACAATGATTTAATACAATCCTACACAGATTTACTAGTATGATCAACATGTTCTATCTGTGCAATGCGATTGTATATATTCACGGTTAGCATCTGTCAACTCATTACACAAAAATATAAAAAACATATGAACAAGATTGCATTCATGATTCGGGACTCATAGAACTCCCTTGGAGAAGTAATTACTATACATGGACCAATAACCAACCTAATCTTTCAAAACGTAGAGTACAACTTCGTACAATAAAAGCATGGGCTTTAGTGCACCACTTTCAAATCAGAACAGTTGGTAAACTTTGTGCTCAAAAGGTCCAAGTAGTAGATTTGATGGTGTATGTATATATTTAATTAACAAATAAATGCAATATCATTAAGGAAAACCTGTATAGTGACTAAAGTTTTATCAATTGACAGATAATTTTTCGTGTTCATTATCTATAAACTCTACTCCTTCCGATCAATTTTTCTTTGAATCACTTTTCTTTTTGGTCACTTCAATTCTAAATTTCCACGTAATATGTTCTAGACCATCAAACTAAAAACTAAACTTTCTACTGACAACTACAGCAGGCACTGACATCTAGTTATATAGTAATTGGGCGATAAATAAATATTTGATAGAATTAAGGTTAATAGATGTTGGTAGCATGACTGAAGATGTGAGAATGTGTGTAAACTTGCAAATTTCCAATCTACTTTTTATGCCCTTGCCTATAACATATAAATAAGTTTAAATACTTGTAGGCATGAGTATATTTATTTAATGTAGGCATGAGTATATCTAGAATTAGCGCCCATAATATTATTAACTCAATGATGTGAACTGACACATTGACACTGACATATCTTTATTTATCATGTACAATAGGTATGATTTTTACAGGCATACATTCTTATTACTGCAGCTAAAAGCAGTGGTTTTTTGACAAAATGCTGAAAGAAGGAAGAGGAGTTTCTGAATTTACATTCAAAATCCTTTAATTACTGGCACTCCTAGTCCTAGCGCTTCATGTGTTCAAAAAATGTAGCAAGATGAAGATAAGGAAAGTACAATTACCCATTGCCCTTAATATAAAGAAGATAAAAAGAATTTTAGCTTCTGACAGCAAATACCAAACTTTTATTTCTTTTTTATGGGTCCAAAAAATAGATTTTTTTATTTGAGATCTATTTTATCATAGAAAGAATAAGGAACGATGCATTGAAAGAGAAAAATGAAGAAGTGAACAGGTCTTATCCTCACTACTTATCCACATCTCGCAACATACAAGAGTAAAAAGGTAAATTTGGTAAAAATAAACCAGATCCACACTATTATTTCACCTAACTCATGTACGATAGGACCAAAACTTACATATAATTTTTAAGATATAGGATTTCCAAAAGCTCCATTTGTCGAATGCAGGAAAAAAATCCATTTCTCACATAGTTGGAAAGAGGACACAAAAAAGAAAAGAAAAGATTACACCAGAGAACAAAGTGCACCTTCAAGATCTACCACTCTTCCTTGATGCTGGCTAAGAAAATGCAAAAGAAGATTAAGCAATCTCCTGCTAAGAAGAAAAAAGAGAGTTGGGACCAAAATATTCAAAATCTTTCTTTTATTCTACTTAAAAAGTCATATTTCACTTCACCTATCCTTTGATTTCAGACCGCAACACTCAAAATTCTTTATTTTATTATACTTAAACCTCATATGTTTATTTACCAATCCTTTGATTTGAGACCAAAACATTCATAAAATTTCTTTTATTTTACTCAAACATCATATTTCAAATACTCAAAATCAGGCAAACAAATTAAGATAATAGAGCATAAACACAAAATATTCCAACAATGTTCATCAAACTATAATGGGAAAACCCAAATTTCATCCCCGAACGATGAACTGACCATGTCAATCCTTCCTTCTTCTCCATTACCTTAAACAAATTATCCTGAACATTGTAGAAATTGGGCGCATGTAATCTTGGTAAATCCTCGTGAAATGGAGAATCATGGCCTACTTTTCCAAACAATTCAAACAGAACCAAATAATATTTTTGACTCTTTTGTAAATAGATGCGACACAAGTTGGTTGAATATTAGCTATTCCTGATCGTTTGGATGGAAATTTTAGAAGAAAGAAAGAAAAGAAAATATCTGATGTTTAGAAAAGCTAGTGAAGCACAATTGACTCTGCAATTAAGAGTTTGAATTTTCATCATTTTTCTTGGCATAATTTGAGAGAAAGGTCTAGCATGCTGAGAGTTGTATCTTAGCCCAACATACCAAACTTTGAAGGCCATCACAAAGTAAATTAGACTATAGGATATATCAGCTTAGAATTAAGGATATGACAGATCAATGAGGAAAATATAAGAAGCTTAAAACGCACCTAATTAATGTTTTTTAGGAGAGACTGAACTTTAGAACTCGTAGATATACGAACTCCAGTAACTCCGACTGAGCTTACCTAAAATTTAAAGGCTAAATAATGATCTTTTACTTGTGAGAAGTGAAATTAAGAAATCAGCATCTACACTAGTGTATGACAAGTTAACAAGGAAGAGATTCACTTAAAAGATCCATATATAGAGGTTCAATCCTTCATATTTTCATAGGTTAATACATGTGGATCTTAGCTTCATGGTAAATATTTGTAGATGGAACAACAAAGACGGGGAAGTTTCGCTAAGCTTTAGACTAATCATTCTCCTACTAAAAGTCTATTTATATCGCTCTATTCAATCCGTTGTTTACAACTGACCAGCTAAATTCATATGTACCTTATGTTCTTTTACTACAAATATATTTATTATCACTGATGCAAAAATAATAATAAGTTGGTCCAGTAAAATAATAAGCTCAAAATTAATAACCAACCAGCTCAGAACCATGAAACATGGCAATACCTAGTAAAGAATCTCATCAGCTAAGATGGTTTAATTGCCTGCAGTTGGTACGACTTAGTATTCAAATCAATAAACACCTATCTTCATTGATAGAAAATGGAAAAATTACCAATTACTGACCATTGACAAGATATGTGATCTTTATTTCGAGAGGCTGCATTTTTAAAGATAGTATCTGACTTTATTTCTATTTCCAGCATGACAAGAAAGATCCAACATTTTACCTAATATCTTATAGTAGTTCTCTAAATCTAGCTGAACCATCAACAATAGAAGCCATTTCAGGAGCTTATTGTAACCACCCAATGTCATCAAAAGAACCACACAAGGTTTTATGTACATGAGACATAATACGAAAGAGATTAGTGAAGAGTAAGTAATAGAAACTAAAAGTGAAAGGTGCTAAGATGGATGTCAAATAGAAGATATTATCTAAAATACTCATCATTCGTCAAATGCTTACTTTTACCAAAGTCTGAAAGTATTTACTAAACTTTGAACTCCAACTAGAGCACATTAGATATGAGATATGAAACAACTTAAAGAGGCCAAGGAAAGTTTCCAAGTAAATGTCAGACCATATATAGGAAGCATCAATTAAAACCATATCAAACAACTGTAGAATAAATTTGGACCGTCATGACTATGTAATGGTGGAAACAAATATGTGCTAATAGAAAAATAAAACCAAGACAAGTTGATTTCTTATGATTGGAATTCTAATTCTAGTTCTAAAAACTGGGTAGCCCATAAAGATCGTACAAAGTGACCTTGAAGAAGGATAGGAAAACCAGACAATGAAAATATTACCCTTCAAAAATGATTCAGAAACCTCCGTAACTCTGGGTACTTCTTACAATTTCTACTATTAAATTTACAGGCAGGTTATCATTAAGGTTGGAGGATCTTCTTGTGTGAAATATAAAGCTTGATCCTGAGTCATATACTCTTGAGGGAAATGAGCAAGCCTCGGGAACAATTCTACAACCCCCCATCACTTGTAAAGTGTACAAGCAAACAACTAAAGTCAACCAAATATTCTAACCACACTAGGACATCTCTTCAGATAAAATCCTCTGCAATAGAATTGAACATAGAACAATCTTTATCACCTAGAAAGCCACAGACAGTGTACAAAACATTAGTTGTTCAGGGACTATATATATCCATTTATATAATTTTTTCAGAGAATCGCGAATAAATTGAATAAATTGTTGTGCATATAAGAACTCATGCTAGCAAGACGCAAAAAAAGATCCTCAATATTATGAACTTCTTATTTTTTTCAACCAAATCTATGCCTTAATCCTAAACTAGTTGGGATCAATATATGAAATCATCTGTATCTTTTGATAAACCAAAAATAAGAGCTAATATCCATAAGTCATAGCTTCATCTAAGATTGCCAATTGTTCTGTAGCTACTTAGGTACAATTGAATCATTAATGACAAAGAACCTACCAGCTGTTTTTGATAAACCCAGTGCATACAACATACCATGACATAAAAATTTCAATCCAACATATAATTATATTACCATATTAAACACATTCAGCTAGAATAACTTACAGTCATATCAACTCCATCCAAATTCACATATCTTGAATAGTCCTCCCATTCACTACCAGCTACTAGATTCCACAGAGCTACCATATCATCGAGAATTCCATGCTGGCCATTGATTGAAAGTCCCACACAGCTAACATATTTAGGGATTTAGCGATTTAGAGCGTAGGTTTAAGCTTTTTTGTGTTTTGGTAGAAAAGTAGGTTTAAGCTTAAGAAGAAAAATATTGTATTAAAATGTTTTTTATTTTGGCAGACTTGATAAAATTTGTTGTGAAAAATGGAGGGAATAAAATAAGTGTTGCAATAGCTTATTTTATTTATCTTTTACAATGCTTAATTTCAAAAGTGATGGTTATAGTGTTAAATTATATCTAATAGAACAATTACTTTTGGCAAAGCTTGAAACCGTTGCAATAGACCACCTATTGCAACGCTTTGTTAACCGTCACCCAAAAGTTCATTGCCATAGGGGTAATTTCTAGTAGTGTCATTTGGAAAATTGAAGATGACCTTATGGGTCCAACAATCTAAGGAGGCATAGAATGAATGAAACCAATCCATTCCTAATATGACATCAAAATCCACTATGTCTAACTATATTAGATCTACCAAAGTTTTTGTTTTACCAACAGACACAACACAAGACGTATAGACTCTTCTAGAAACCATTAAGTCTCCAATCAGGGTGGAAACAAAAAACATGGTATAAAATACACCAAAGACCAAAACTAAAATTCACAGTCAGAAATGGGGTGACATAATAAAGAGTGGACCCGAGATTAAGAAAACAATATACATCATGAGAAAAGATTTTCAAAATACCAATAATGATATCAGAGGATGCCTCAGACTCCTAACAGGTAGTGAGGGCATAGAGATAGTTCCAACTAGTGCTAAAGCCAGAAGAAGAGCCTTTGGTACAGGAGTTTATGCAGCAGTAACAGGAATCTTGTTTTCCCCAAAAGCAATCTTAGAAGGACTATCTCTTTGTATGTGACCATATTTGAAGCATTTGTTCCTCCCTTTTATACAAAACCCATAATGCATCTTACCACAAAATCTATAAGAAGGATATGATAGAGCTGATTGAGCCCCACTAAGCTGGGACTGGGTGCCCTGTGCCCTAAAACCATCACCACTCTACAAATGGTGATCACCAGACAAATTTAGGTAGGGAGCACTGGTCGTGGAGTAGGAACCAAAATTACCCTACTTCTTCTTAGACTATTTTTCTCTATCTCTACCACTTTATTGCTGACTATCCCCAATATTTAAGTGGTGAAACTTCCTACTTTGCCTTTTCCTAAATTCAACCTGCTGTTTCTTCTGTTCTTTGAATTGCTGTATATAAACCACAACTCAAGATATTTCCAAATCCTTATTTAACAAGGCAACCTTACTTTCTAAAATCATGTCTTAAGAAAACCCAAAAGTGAACTTTCTCATACTAGCCCTCATGCTAGTCACAAACTCTAAACACACCGAGATAATTGATGAAACTTTAAGGCATACTCCATTACTGATAACTTGGCTTGCTTCAGGTATACAAACACTTTCACCTTTGCTTCCCTAAACTCTTGATGAAATAAGTGGTCCAAAAAAGTACTTGAGAAATCATCCCATTTCTCGTACCACTAATACGCCTCACCTTTAATTTAGTAGGTGGCCAAATCCATGCCCTCCACTACAGTGGATGCATCACATAAAAGATCTTTTCCATCTAATCAATGAAATACTGAGGATCTTCCTCAACTTTAGAGCAACTAAAAATAGGAGAATGCAATCTCAATGGGCCAACTCTAGTAGCCTTAGATAATGAAGTAATAAAATCAATCCACTCAGTCTGAGAGGCCACCAATTGTGTAAACAAGTGAATCAACTAGAAAAACTCAGTATTAGACCTATCAACATGTGACTAAGAAGAAACAGGGGGAACCAGTGGAGATCTATTTTGGAAATCAGAATGAGCGACCCGAGACTAGATTTGAACTCCTAGAGTAGGATGAGCTCCATCTGCATTCTCCATAGATTGGATAGAAAATTTTCCATTATTATCAGATCTTCTTGGATGTATGAAATAAAAGGCAAACAAATGGGGATTAAAGATATCCAAGACCTTGGAGTTTATACCTTAAAAATAGAACAACAAGAAAGGGAAACATTCCTAAATTCCTCGTATCTTCTCCTTCATAAGTAGGCATGCTATACACTCATAAACAAGACTATACATGATATAGCTTTATTGGACACCCAACGACACCAAACCTAGGCTCTGATGCCATGTTTGTCATGACCCAAAATAGGGCCTAGCCATGATAGGTATCTTCAGACCAATGTGGGTCATAGATCACCCCTACACGTAACCAACCCAAACACAAAACACCCCAAAGTGTAATGAGTTCTAAATATATAACAAGATAGCGTGAAATAGAATAAGAAAATTGTAATGCATTTTAATGACCAACCATTGATGACCAGCCAAACACCCGACTGACACAACTCAATAACCACAATAGTCCAAACAAAGCCTTCTAACAAGAATCAAAACTGAATGTCAACAAAGTGTAGGGACATACCCGCAACTATAGCCAAAATAAGTCTGAGAAGTAAAGAACGGAACATGAAGTATAGGCTTCCAATGTAAGAAAGCACACCACTTTAATGTGAACTCAGGAGCTGTCTCAGATCCAAATCACTGAGTAAGAAGAATAGAAGTATGACTAATTCCTATATTGCATGGGGCTATAGTGTCTAAAAATAGTTAGCAGGGTGAATGCTAGAATGTAACTCAGTGATAAGGATAACATAAATGTCATGATCAATAGTTTAAAATCATTCAAAATCAAAGCACATAATCAAATGCATAAACATATATATTCCACATGCCAACATACAAACCAAGTCTTAAAATGCACTTATAATTTAGCATGGATTGTGTAGTTCAATAGTTATATAAAAATACCCACAGGAAATATGGGCCTAAGCTCTTACCACTAGTCGGGCTCCAGTACATATAGTTGCATGAATTAGAGAATAATCTCATATATGTACACCTGGGGGACTTGAACCTCCCAATATACTAATATAAATTAAGCACCCAATCATGTAATGATTTATGAGGGTCTCAAACCTCCCTAATTATGAAATAATGATGAGGGAGCCTTGATGTAATACCTCGAATCTAGCAGTTGAAATGCTACAGAGTGCTTATGATCCCGAAGGACCACAAGCTAACCCATGACTAATACCTATACCTATACAGTATATAATATACTATATAAATATAGAAATATAAAACATAACATCTGAGGATATGGTATATCAATACCAAAACGACTGAAATAACTGTTTGAACATTCTAGTCTGAGAGCCTCTAAACTTTCTGAATAAGGAGTTGATGGGACATATCCCCAACTAACTCCAACTACTAAAAGAAATTAATTAATGAGATAATAAAGTAATTCTCATGTCCTCAAAGGATGAGGACTCACTGCTAACTCTGACTACTGAGGATCTGGAGCTCACACTTCTGAATCTATGGTATAAAACACCATAGCACAAATGCCTCAGGACGTTTGAATGTACTAGTATGCATGTGAGGTAGGCTGAATGCAAAAGGTTCACAAGCATGAACTATACTAATTGACTGAAAAACCTAAACATGAGAATATATGCATGAATGCATAATAACTATAAATGAGTTCTTCATAACATGCTTACTGAATTTGAGTACTGATAACATGAGATACTGATAACTATATAACTAAAATAATTGATACTGAGCGACTGTATTTGACAGTCTAGTTTCTAATGGAACTAGCTCAGTTTCGTACTATTTTGATTTGATTGTATCTGATAGTCCTAAATTTTGTAGAACTATCTGAGTTCTATTACTAAGACTAAATAATTGTATCTAACAGTCCTGATCTATAACTAAAACTATGGGAAGTAGTATTCTAACAGACATGCCTCAAATAATGCGATATAGTTGAGTTGGGGTCTAATCTGTAACCCCAATTGAAAAGGTGTCAATACCGCTCCACTGCTAAGGACAACCTATGACTAACCCTTATATAACAAGTGACTCTAGAGAGAACAGTGGGAACCCTCATATAATAGGTTAAGACACCATATCTACCCTTATATAACAGGCTATGATGTCTCAACCCATGCTGGCTACAAAGTTTTGGAATGGAAGGATTGCTTTAAAGAATCACACGCTTATATAACAGGTAGGTTCCCATCCATGGGTTTCCTTGGTGCTAATTTCTTCTCCTATCTGGATAGACACTGAAATTGATTAACTGAATTGACTTGATTGAGTTAACTGAGTTCTGTTAACTGATGGAATAGTACTGAGATTATTGAGTTTTCCTGAGTTATGAGACTGACTAAATTCTATGGATCATGAATTGACTAAGAGTATCTTGAAAACATGACATTGATTCTAGGCACATAGCTAAATTTTTGGGTACAAGTACCCCTAGGACTCGATGGGAAGAAACTGACAAAGAATGACATTCTTGAATACATGACCACATCAACAATGCATAATATAATAACTTGGAGAAATCATGAATTACAAGTGCTAAAGCACCACAATAGCCTCAGTTATATCCATAACTCATTGACTAAGACATTTCATCAAACACTTGACATGCATAAACTTGTACATGAATTAGGATTTCATATTATTATACTAGTATGACACTTTTCCTTCACATAGGCATTTAATCAAACACATGGGGAGCATGCTTTGATTATACAATCATCAACACATCTAATAATCAAGGATACATCAATCAAATTGTAAATTGGAGGGGTTTATCATAGTTATTATGCAAATCTTCATATACTAGGGTCACTCATTGGAAGAATGTAATTGAAAACATGAATCAAAACTCCACAACATCATGAACATGAAATTTTAATTCTATTCAAATGATGAACATTTATAAATACACATATCTTGTATTTTGAAAAGAGATTCTTGAGCTTCATGGGTGAAAGGGACCCATGAATCAACACATGACATACTAGGGTTGTGAGTTTCTTGAAGTTCTTAGACTTGAAGAACTTGAATTTATTAGTTTCTTGAAGGAGGATTTAAATCTTGATCTTGGGGATTATCTTTGAGAGAAAACCCTAATTTGATGTTGTAGATGGATAATGAACTTATGAGCCTTGGTCTGATATAATTAGAGGTTAAAACAGGTAGGAAAAACCCAAATACCCTTTTAAAAATGACTTTTAAAATTACTGAATGAACTATGCGATGGTGGGTACGATGGTCTATCGCTGGGTCAATGGTCTGTCTGTCCTAACCATCGCACCTGGGCAGAATAGGGGTTCACTCCCTCTGCTGCGATTGTTTAGGCGATGATCCATTACTAGATTGAAGGTCCATTGGCATAAGTCCTCACCCTTTGGCAGAAGGTTGTCTCATTACCTTCGCTGCAACGACTTGAGAGGCGGTCCATCACTATATCGACGGTCCGTCGACTCTCTTTGACTACTTTCTATAAAAAGGCTATAACTTTCTACCCTGATATAGGATTTTGACAAAATTGATATCATTGGAAATCTAATTCAATTTCCCATGTGATGAAAAGATAAAATTGGGGAAATTCTATATGATTTGAATATTAATCATTTAGGAAGTCATTAATAACTCTTCTAGAGACTAGATTTAACTTAAAGAAAGTTTTGGATGCTACAATATCTCCCCCTTAGGAATATTCATCGTTGAATGGGGCTGACTGAGATGGGGAGAAATGATATACTAAATCACATCCTAAAAAAGAATGACTGAAACATCACTCCATGACTAACATGAATAATAAACTAAATATATATCATACTGAACATGCATATCTGATGTAAGAGTAATTGATTCATGAATGCATGACTGAGTGTTCTGATGAACTAAGGTTCTCACAATGAGAATGCATGTCTGATAGATGATTATATAACCAAACTGATACATAAATGCATGTCTAACTATGCAATGGTAGTTAATACCAATTTATAATGAAATTTTGAACATAAAGTGGATACAAAGCTTGTCACTGAAATTTGAGCATGCAATTGAAAAGCTTAAGCAGAACTATTACCTTGAGCTAGATCTAAGTTTGCGTAGAAGAGGTGAGGATACTTGGTCCGCATGTATGCTTCTGCTTCCTAAGTAGATACCTCAATGGACTGATTCCCCCAAAGAACTTTAACTAGAGGGACTTCTTTGTTCCTCAGTCTACGAGTCTAGTAGTCAATAATTTTAAATGTAATCTCTTCATAAGAAAGGTTTTTCTAAACATCTATGCTCTGAATAGGGACTACAACTGCTGGATCACCTATGCACTTCTTGAGCAAAGAGACATGGAAGACTGGATGAACTGAGACTAGATCTGAAGGCAATTTAAGCTCATAGGCTACCTTGCCAAAACGACTGAGAATTTTGTAGTGATCGATATATCGGGGAATGAGCTTTCCCTTCTTTCCGTATCGCATCACTCCATTCATGGTAGAGATCTTTAGATAGACATAATTACCAATCTCAAACTCTAGATCCTTTCTGCACATATCTGCATAAGACTTCTGTTAGCTCAGAGTAGCCCATAGTCTTTCTTTGATCAACTAAACTTTTTCTAAGGCATCAAATATTAAGTCAGGACCTATGACTGAGGCTTCACTAACTTCAAACCAACCAAATGGAGATATGCACCTCCTACCATAGAGAGCTTTGAATGGAGCTATCTTAATACTGGAATGATAACTATTGTTATATGCAAACTCAATCAAGGGCAAGTGGTCATCCCAGCTACCCTTGAAATCAATTGCACATGCCCTTAGTATATCTTCTAATATCTCAATGTTTCTTTCTACTTGACCATTTGTCTAGGATAAAAGGTTGTACTGAGATGAACTTGGGAACCAAGACCCTTTTGGAATGCTTTCTAGAAGTGAGAGGTGAACTAGGTACCTCTGTCTTAAATAATAGACAATAGAACACTGTGTAATCTGGCCAACTCTCAAATATAGAGTTTGGCATAATACTCAGCTGAATAAGAGGTATGGAGTGGAATAAAATAAGTTGATTTGGTCATTCTTTCTACAATGACCCAAACTAAATTATGTTGGCAATGAGTACGAGGCAAACCTATCACAAAGTCGATGCTCACTTCTTCCCACTTCTAAGTAGGAATACTGAAGTCCTGCATAGACCCACTAGGCTTTTGATACTCTATCTTAACCTGCTGACATGTAGACCATTTAGCAACTAACTTTGTAATATCTCTCTTCATCCCACTCTACCAATAGATTTCTCATAAGTTAAGGTACATATTATGGACCCTAGATGAATAGAGTAGAACACACCATGCATTTTTTCAAGAATTTTCTTCCTCAAGTCATCTAAAACTGGAACACACAGATGACCCTGACAACATTGAACACCATCTCCCCCTTGGAACAAAACCTCTACTTTCTGATCGTTGAGTGACTCTTTCAACTTGACTAGACTGGGATCTCTATCTTGTTTTTCTTTAACCTCAAAAACTAGAGATGATTTTGAACTACTCTAAACCCATCTAGACTATTTGGAAGAGCTAAGACTAGAGCTAAGGTGAGTCGAGTCTTCAACTCCTGAAAACTCTTCTCGTAAGGATCTCACTACTGAAACTTGACTTTCTTCTGAGTCAATTTGGACATAGGGGATGCAATAGAAAAGAATCCCTCAACAAACCATCTATAATAAACAACCAACCCCAAAAAACTATAGATATCTGATGGAGAGACAGGTCTGGGCTAGTTTTTTACTGCTTTAGTCTTTTGAGGATCAACCCTAATGTCATCACCAAAAATAATATGACCAAGGAATGCTACTGACCTTTGCCAAAATTCGCACTAAATAAATTTTGCAAACAACTGATGAACTCTAAGAGTTTGTAATACTATTTTGAGATAGTCTGCATGATCACGCATACTGCGAGAATAGACAAGAATATCATCTATGAAGACTATGATGAACATATCTATGTACTACTTGAACACATGGTTCATCAAGTCCATGAAAGTTGTTTGGGCATTAGTAATACCAAAGGACATGACCAAGAATTCTAAGTGACTATACCGAGTACGAAAGGTTGTTTTTAGAATGTCACATTCTCTGAATCTGAGCTAATGATAGCCTGATCTAAGGTCTATCTTAGAGAAATAACTAGCACCCAGAAGTTGGTCAAACAATTCATCGATTCTGGGAAGTGCATACCTATTCTTGGTCGTGACTTTGTTAAGCTAACGGTAGTCTATACATATTCTAAGAGAACTATCTTTCTTGCGCACAAATAAGACTGGTGCGCCCCATGAGGACACACTGGGCCTGATGAATCCCTTATCTAATAGATCCTTTAACTGCTCCTTCAATTCTCTGAGTTCCACTAGTGCAATTCTATATGGCGGAATATATATTGGCAGAGTATCTGAAGAAGATCAATGTTGAAGTCTATTTCCCTTTCGGGAGGAATTCCAGGAAGATCTATGGGAAAGAAATCTAAATATTCATTCACGACTGGGACTGGTTCAAGACTGGGAGTTTCAGACTAGTATCCCTAATTCAAACAAGATGTTAGACACATCCTTTAGATATCATTTTCCTTAGCAGAAGGAAGGAAACAAGATGACCTTTGGAAGTCAAAGTGCTACCCCTCCACTCTAGAACAGGTTCATTCGCAAAACTAAAATTGGACTATTTTGTTTTTGTAGTCCACTATGTCATAGCAGGATTAAAGCCAATCCATGTCGAGAATGAAATTAAAATAAGTCATCTCTAATTTGACTAAATCAGCTGAAGTAATTTTCTGAGATACCATAATCGGACAGTTCATGTATACCCATCGGGCTATGATGGTTTTACCCACTAGGGTAGACACTGAGAAGGGCTCTACTAAAATTTCGAGACTGACTTCGAAATCAACTACTATATAGGGACTAACAAAAGACAAAGAATCTCTTGGATCTAGCAAAGCATAAACATGCACATAAAGTAATTGTAACGTACCAGTACGCATAGTAGGAAAATTTTCCTGATCTTGTCGGGACTGAAGAGCATAGAGTCAGTTAGGCGTTTCCCACTAGTAGCGCTAGAGGTGGCACCCTGCTGGTTTAGAAAACCTGACTGAGCTGAGGAATGGTTTTGCTCACCCTGAGGACCTGGCTAAGGACAGTCTCTGAATTTGTGGCCTGGCTTTCCACATCCGAAACAAATACCACTGCTAGTTTTGCATGTACTCTGATAGTGCTTGCCATAAGTCTGGCAAAGAGGATAGGTATGGGAACTACTAACACTACCCTGAGACTTAGAGCCTGGCACAGTATTTCTGTTACTATCCCTGAACTTAGGAGCAGGAGCACTGGCTGAAGAAAGAGCTGGAACTGATGACTTAGGACGAAATTGAGAATGATTTCCCCCCTCTAACTTAAGCTGAGCAAAGTTAAAACTACCTGTCCTAGCTCTCTTATTTTGCATCTTCCTCGTCTTTATCTTTTGCTCTTCTATCTATACAGCATGGGTCATAAGCCTAGCTATGTTTATGTCAATATTCAACATCACAGACCTACACTTATTGACTACACTATCATTCACCCCAGAAACAAACTTACTCATCTTAGCCTTACTATCTGTAACCACATGAGGAGCATGTATGGCTAATTAAGTAAACTTAAGAGAATACTATTTCACCATCATGTTGCATTGCCTGAGGTTGATAAATTCTAACACTTTAGATTTCCTCGGCTCTAGGGGAAAGAATCTAACTAACAATATAGTAGCAAACTCTTACCGTTCACTAGGCCCTACATCTACAACCCTTTCTGGCTTCCACTATTTGTACTAAGTGTGAGAAATATCTAGAAACTGATTTCCAGTGAGCTCCACACTCTTACTATAAGTAACCCCTATGATATCCGTAACTTTTTTAACTTGATCAAGAATTTTCTGAGGGTCTTTAACTAACTTAGACCCAAAAAAGGATGGAGGATTCATTTGAGTGAAGTTCTAAATTTTGGCTGCCGCTGAATTTCCCACTGGGTTGGCCAAAGCAAAAGTTGTTCATTCATTCTGAGCAGCAACCGACTGAGAAAGAGTAGTGAATGCAGCTCTGAACACTGCATGAGAGACATGTTTGCCTAAAAGATTTTCGGGCTGAGGGGTTGGCTGATTCCCATTTCTTCTTTTAAGAGGCATGTTCTATAGAAGAAAGGGAGAAACGAATTAGAAAACACTGAGAGATTTACTGGAGATTATGCTCACTGGCACAACATGAATACTGAAAAAAGGGAAACTATTCCTAAAACATCTTATAGCCTCCAATACATAACTTGCAACACACCCATTTATAAGACTCTACTAGATGCGGCTTTCAGACTTCCTAAGACACTATAGAACCTGGCTCTGAAACCAATTTTATAATGTCCCAAATCTGGCACTCGAAATACTATACGATGCTCATGACCCCGAAGGAACACAAGCTAACCCATGACTGATATCTGTACATGGACACTACATAATGACTGTATAAATAGGGAAATAAAGGCTAAAAGGACATAAGGTTCAAAGATCTGATAAAACATAACATCAGAGGATATGGTATATCAATACCAAAACAACTGAAATAACTGTCTGAACATGCTAGTCTAAGAGCCTCTAAATTATCTGAATAAGGAGTTGATTGGACATATCCCTAACTAACCCTAACTATTTAAATAAATTAATTAATGAGATAATAATGTAATGGTCATGTCCTAGATGGATGAGGACTCACTGTTAACTCTGACTGTTGAGACCGTAATGATACTAAAGATCTGGAGCTCGTTCTTCTGAACCTATGGTATAAAACACCACAACACAAATGCATAAGAACATTTGAATATATTGGTATGCATGTGAGGTAGGCTGAATGCAAAGGGTTCACATATATGAACTATACAAACTGACTGAATAACATGAAGTGAGAATACATGCATGAATGCATAATAACTATAATTGAGTTTGTGATAACATAATTACTGAATCTAAGTACTGATAACTATATAACTAAAATAACTGATACTGAGCTACTGTATCTGATAGTCTAGTTTCTGATGGAACTAGCTGAGTTTTGTACTATTTTGAGTTGACTATATCTGACAGTCCTGAATTCTGTAGAACTATCTGAGTTCTATTACTAAGACGGAATGACTATATCTGACAGACTTGATCTATAACTGAAACTACGGGAAGTAGTCATCAAAACGACATGTCCCAAATAACATAATATAGCTAAGTTGGGGTCCAATCTATAACACCAATTGGTAGGGTGTCAGTACTATGCCACTGGGAAGGATAATCTATGAGTAACCCTCATATAATAGGTGACTCTATTGAAAACTATGGGACCCTCATATAACAGGTTAAGCCACCTCATCTACCTATATATAACAGGCTATAATATCTCAACATACGCTGTCTATGTAGTTTTGGTACGAAAGGATTGCGTCTAAGAATCACACCCTCATATAACAGATAGGTTCCTATCCTTGGGTTCGCTCGGTGCTAATTTCTACTTCCATTTGGATAGACTCTAAACATGATTAACTGAACTGACTGGACTGAGTTAACTGAGTTTCGTTGACTGACGAAATACTACTCAGATTATTGAGTTTTCGTGAGCCATGAGACTAACTGAATTCTGTGGAACATGGCTTGACTGAGAGTATCTTGAAAACATGATATTTATTCTAGGCACACAGTTAAATTTTTGTGTACAAGTACCCCCAGGACTCGATAGGAAGAAACTGACAAAGCATGACTTTCTTGAATACATAACCACACCCACAATGCATAATATAATAAGTTGGAGAATTCATGAAGTACAAGTTCTAAAGCACCACAATGGCCACACATATATCCATAACTCATTGACTAAGACATTTCATCAAACACTTGACATGCATGAACTTTTACATGAATGGGGATTTCATATTATTATATTAGTATGGCATTTTTCCTTCACATAGGCATTTAATCAAACACATGGGGAGAATGCTTTGGTTACACAATCATCAACACATCTAATTATAGAGGATACATTAATGAACTTGTAAATTGGAGGGATTTATCATGGTTATTATTCAGATCTTCATATACTAGGGTCAGTCATTGGAAAAATGTAATTTAAAACATGAATCAAAACCCCACAACATGAAGAATATGAAATTTCAATTCTATTTAAATCATGAACATTCATAAATACACAAATTTTGTATTTTGAAAAGAGATTCTTGAGCTTCATGAGTGAAAGGGACCCATGAATCAACACATGACATACCAGGGTTGTGAGTGTGTTGAAGTTCTTGGACTTGAAAAATTTGAATTTCTTAGTTTCTTAAAGGAGGATTTGGATCTTGATCTTGGGGATTATCTTTGAGATAAAACCCTAATTTGATGTTGTAGATGGATAATGAACTTATGATCCTTGGTCTGATATAATTAAAGGTTAAAATAGGTGAAAAAGACCCAAATACTGTAACGCTCCAAAATTTGGTCCCGAGACACACACGGTGCTTAGGGGCACAAGTGATTCTAAGCTAACCCACCTACTGGCATAACTCATAAGGAACTGGATAAAATTCATAAATCTATATAAAATCAGTGAAAATATAGAACTTCTCTTAACTTGATCAATATAAATACGAACTTTAGAAGATTATCACTCTACTTTTACCAAACAAAACTGAAACTAAATATATAAACTTCTACTGACCATCTATGAAGCCTCTACTGGTACTGAATTTAGGTAGACGGGTCATGACTCCCAACTATCCAAGATCAATATGACTAAAATAAGAAAATACAACACTTCTTTAACTGTATAACCAACTCAAGCCCTTGAATAAAAAGGAATCATCACCTGCTGACTGGGAGCGGCGGACTGACTGAATGCAGTATTTGTGCTACCACTTGTACCTATGTTATAAGACACTATAGCATATGGAAATATATGGGGGTCAGTACTTTAAGAAATGTACTGCGTATGTGGGGGTGCAATGCAACATTATAAATAATATCATAAATGATTTTGAAAATCCTACATGCTAACGATAACGACTTTCTTTGCTTGAATTAATTGAAATATATTCCATGTAAATCATCAATAGTAATGCAAGCATTATATATCTCATAAATCATTACACTCAACACAAACTCTTCAAATCATGACTTAGAGTGACTCGGTAACTCATGAAACTTGAACTCTTATGGACTTGGGATTTTCTTATAACCGACATAAACTAAACCATGTGAGCCGCATGGAATCCAACGTTTTTCCCTCCTAAGGAGAGAACCCCACATTGGCTGGAGCGTCGTACTCTTGCCAGGGAGCATAACCTCAATTTCATTATCCAAATCCTATACTCAACCTCTGGCCCATAATTATCAACATCAATCCTACGATGGCACGTAGTTTCGGAGAAATACCACATTTTCCGCTCGGTGCTAAATACTCCTCCCAGACTCAGCTCAGAACGCGTTAGGAAATATACCTTAATCAATATCAACTCATGGGTATATCATAAAGACCAAAAAATAAATATTTCTCATCTATAAATCATATACAACTGTGGATTCCTAACTCGACTAAAAATCAAACAATCTTTCTCAACATCAAGATGTATCAATTCATTAAGTCATGGAAACATGAAAAACGTTGAGGAAGTATCAAGACTCATTATAACAACTCAATCTGATGAATCAATATACTCAATAATCCAATTTGTCATAAGGAAGGTTAAAGCTTGACACATGTCTTGAAAGCACTTGAAATACCAACTCATGGTAGGAACATGAAATTCTCAATATTAAATATCAAGTCATAATTTGGAAAGTTTAAAATAATCATGTATCAACAACTTCAAGAAAACATCATAGAACTCATTCTTGACTCTCAAGCATAAATATTAAGATATATATTCAATAATCAAACTTCTCATAGAAAATCTTAAATCATGACTTTTATCTCAAATCATTCGGAAATCATCAACTCATAAAAACAATATTCAACTCATAGCATAAGTTCTCAATTTAATAAATAAAATGATGAAATAGTCATGTGTATCAATCTTGAATAGCTCAAATATAATAAATCATAAATAAAGAAATTTTGGTGTAAACCCACGTTGCAAAATCATAAATTTCAATAGTATAAATTAAATCTTTGGGTACAAGAACAAAAGAAGTGCTCTTGTTCAAAACCTCACATACCTTAATTATGGATTTGAATGAAGAAACTTGTTATAGACTCCTTTTCCACTTCTTGAGTTAGGGTTCTTGATGCTTTTGACTTGGGTACCTTGACTGTTGAACCAATTTGTGAAATCTATGGTTTGATTCTTGAATTTCTTGGAAGAAGGTTTGATTTTTGGGTTGAGAGAAAACCCTAGCTTCTTGAATATTCTTGAAAGAGAAATAAGAGAAAATTAACTTCTCTTGTCTACTTGTATATATATAGAGAGAGGGTCAAAATGGGTGGAAAAGATCAAAATACCCTTTTAAAAACGTCCCTTAATTGCTGGAAAAAAATCGCTAACGATATTTGCAACAGGCCATCACAACATGTCGTTAAAAAAAGTTGGATTTTATGAGTTTCTGCCTAAGGCTGACGACGTCATCATAAATATCATCAAAAATGTGACAGGCCATCAAAAACGTTGTCAAAAACGTGACAGCCTGTCAGAAACGTCGTCACACCTTTCCAGATTGATATGCTGGAGTAAAATGTGTATAACTCTTTGCTCCGATATAGGATGTTGGAGAAATTGGTATTTTTAGAAAGATAATTCAATTATCTATTTGTTAATAGGTTAAGAGCTCAAAAATTCCAAGTATAATGAGATATATTCTCGTTTGAAGTTGACAATAC
Organism: Capsicum annuum; assembly: GCF_002878395.1. NCBI lineage: Eukaryota > Viridiplantae > Streptophyta > Magnoliopsida > Solanales > Solanaceae > Capsicum > Capsicum annuum. The sequence continues at coordinate 89,330 of NW_025859266.1, forward strand.
CAATATCCTTTCGAAGAATTCAATCGATAAGTAATGTTTTGATTCGACCAACCGTTAGGACATCTTTGAGGCCTTAATACACACCATCCTTGATTAAGCACCATAATTTATTTCTCAAGAGCTTGATTCATGGTTTCACTATTGATTAGAGTCTTGGGAAATTACAAAATGGCTCTAACTTCCTCATCGGGTGTCCGATTCGGGTGAATCTTAAGTCGATGGAAAGCTTATCCAATTTTCCACATGATAGAAAGTGGAATTTAGGGAATTACAACACGATATAAATAACAATCACTTTCGAAGTCATCCATAGTCAGTTAAAAGATGGATTTAGACTTAAGAAATGATCAGGGTATTACAATATCTCCCCCCTGGAAACATTCATCCTCGAATGTTATTGTTGGCCAAGAATCCTGAGAAAACTGAGGTAACACAGATGAAACAACTTACAAATCTAAATCTATATCGTTCTAAACTTTGAAGTACTTTTTTGAATGTATAAACTCATGTTGAGAATAGCTATACAGCTGTATCCGAGACTGGAAAAGAATAGATAGAGGATAACTGTAATTCTTGACTGAATCTGAGCTGATTTTCCTTCTTCCTATATTAAAGAGCGGGCTCATACTGAGAGTTTAGAATTTACTTGATGTGATAAGGGTGCAATCATACTCATAGACGGCAAAGAGATAATTTATGCAGGCATAGGTCATGAGAAACAAGGATAAGACTACACAATGGGTATTACATTGTCTGGACTAGAATACTTGGAAAACAAAGATTGTTCAATGAATGCTTACAGACTAAATCTCAATTATATTTCTGAATCTGAAACTGATGCCTGATACACATACTGAACCGAATTCATAGATTTTGGGTACAAGCAACTACTTACTCTCAACTCAACCAGACTTCTCAAACACTCTCTCGACTATACTATACCCTCCTAATACTATACTTGATCGATTCGACTTATAATTCTCACATGACACCGATGCTTCCATATTCTCATATCCCCTTGAACCAAACCCCCTCATCATTTTCATGCCTAACCTAGAACCACAAGATTCGCCACATAACCCCATTCTGAATCATGAGATCCCATACATCTACATTGTTACAACCTCTCACTTCAAGAGTAATTCTCATTACCACTTCGACAACTCCAATCCACCTAGTACTATCCATTTACTAATGTGCAAGGCACCCATCCGTATGCACACAAACACGATATTCAAGCATATCTTCATGACCAAATGCGCATTCCTAATCAAACACTTACAAAGCCTCTTCTTCATACCCTACATACCTCTTATCAAGAAAAAAATAATAAAAAATTCCATGCAATCCCTCAAGCATACCTCACATACTCCTAGCTAATCAAGTCCTACACAAATGCTTCACTCCAATATTCCTTCCAACTCATGCAATTACACAAAATGAATACACCACAATCTTCCCAATCATAACACATTAAGCTTCAACTAACCATAACATGTATCAAGGACTTAGCCTCAATCTTACTTCACCTTATCGTCAAGCCAAAGTAAGCATGGCACCCAATATCATTGATAAGGAAACATCTCCTCTCTCACATCTAAACAACTATTCACCACCACTATCTTGAGTAAGGAAAGATAACTAAAGGATTAGAGCATGAGGATCTGACACATGAATAGATGTTATGAATAACTTGACTCTCAACTGAGGATTGAGGAATAGAGGATTTAACATGATAAATCTAACAAATAAATACAGCTCGAGGACATGCACGATATAAATTTGAATCGCTGATCATTAAAAATAACACTTGAACATTGGAACTAAACATATCACAAAGCTTGAGTACACAAGTCATGCGTTACATAACCTAAATTGGGAATTCATAACTATGAAATATGATTCCAATTGGTGAAAGGTCTGAAACACTACTTTTCGATAACTAAATGAGGACAGGATTCTTTATGGCATGTCTGGACATGAATCATGATCATGGAATCAAAACACAAAGAATGAACGAATACTGGAATGACTGAAAATACTAAAATATGAATGGGTCGAGCATTATCCCTTCTCACAGCTGTTCCACAACTTATTGGCATACCCTCCGAGAACCTGACAACCTAACCTGGTTACTTGTTCTACTATCTCCCCCTTAGACTAAAGCCATCACTCTGGGTTGATGAACTATTATGCACACTCTGGTCTAAACTAAAATCATCTTACCTAAGGGTCCGGGATATAACAATATTGAAGAACAATAGAACTTAACCCAAAAGTCTCCAACCACCTCCTCACACTATTTTATGAGTTACACCCTATCCTCCTTTATCTTAAATAGTTATCATATAATTCTTGCACACCCTCTTGTGCCTCAACTCTTATTTCTATCTGCTCAAATTTCAAAATTTCAATCTTAGGGTTTTACGCTCAACTTAAATACTTCCCAACCTCTGACAGCCATACTACTTCCGTCATCGCCTACTAACAATACGCTTTAAAACTTATATTTCCAAACCATGAAAATTGAAATCATACTCAAGAGGCTCAACGTCTTTCATCACACTCCTTATTCAATTATTACGAACATCACTCATTGCCTAACTAGTTTTTCTCTACCTAGCAACTCCACGACACTTAATAATTACACCACAAAGAATGACCCTAGAAAAAAAAATAAAGCAGCTCCATAGCACCTTGGGCAAACTTTCTCACCAACAACACAATATCGAACTTAATTACAAGTTGATCAAACTCAAGATCTTGCATACACTGTCCAAGCCCATTAGATCACTTCTCTATAAATAGCACTATTAACCAGGAAATCATTACATCCACCTTCATAGCCACCAATCATCCAAGGTTAATGCCGATCAGCATAACTTACAACTCCACCTTACACACATAATTCTTACTTGGAAACTATAAAACAAAATATCAATAAACAATAGTCCCCTTAAACACCCTAATAACAATAATTGGTCATAATCATATGGTCTCTCTCATTTATAACCCATTAATGCACCCTCCTTCTACTCATCATTACTTTTGATCCTTCCTACAGAGCTTAACTTAGTTCATAACTCTCTAAGCCTCAACTTAACTTTCCTTTGCAATCTCAAGAGCACCTAAGTTCACAACACTCATTCACTAAGTATCCTCATCCATAACCGAAACTTATCTTGTGCAACACACCGTCAACAACTCTTTTCATACTTTAAGCAAACTATTATTTACCTTCACCAATACTCCTTCTCTTTCTTCCATGAGCGAACACACAAGGACAATAGCACTTTACCACTAACTCAATCATATGTAAAAGGATCGGCTATAAATGTTTCCAATAAATCACACTTTCCACTTTTCTTTCTACTACACCTCTAAACCCTGTTCCAATCAGCACGAGGAAACAAGACACATAAAGAATTTCTAGTGAATAAAAATAGGCCTCACCCGGCTTCACTAGTCTTTAATTTTGCATTTTGAAAAAAAAATTGAGATGGATAACAAGGAAATTATGCTAGTGAATCGAAAGAGCTCCACATGGCTTCATTAGACTTTCAGTTCCAATATCATGACGATAACAAGATTACAAAAGGTAGAAACTCGCCATAAAGTATTTGATAATCCATGAATACACATCTTACTCTATCTTTACAAAGAGAATCATATGGAAGAGGGCATAACATTAAACTTAGGAAACTTATAACACGTTGGTAAGCTCTTCTTAGGCCGCTTTGTAAGACTTCTAAAATTTCTCTCTTGTAAGTCTAAGGGCATTGTCAAGAAAGGAAATTAAAACTTGCCGATCATGTCACCTCAAGAATAGTACATAGATAAAGAAGTATAGATTATCATTATGGATTCTGAGAAGTAATCTGGAAGTGTAACTGACTTGGGCTTATTGCACGATTCATAATCAAGGCATGATAAGACACTAATAGGATACTTTCTAGCTTATTTAAAAATCTATAACATCTATGAAGACTTTTTAAGAAAGTACTATCTACAAAGAGTTGAGCTAGACTGTCTCTAATACCTCAAAAATAAGGTAGGGATGCCCCAAATAGAGGAAGATGAGAATTTGCATAAGTTTCTCAAAGAACATTTCTATAGCATAATCTAAGACTTGAAAGAATGGGCACCTTTTCTAAATCTCTTGTAGCTTAAAGAAAAGTACAGACGTCTCCGTACCATTCCATAAGACTCTACTAGACACGGCTTCATAGACACCCTAGGATACTTGAACTCTGGGCTCAGATACCAAGTTTGTAACACTCCAAAATTTGGTCTCGAGACGTCACACGGTGCATAGGGGCACAAGTGACCCCAAGCTAACCCTCCTACAGGAATAATTTATAAGCAACTGGATCAAATGCTTAAATCTATATAAAATAAGAGAAAATATAGAACTTCTCTGAACTTGATCAATATAAATACTAATTTTACAATATTACAACTCAACTTTTACCAACCAAAATTGAAACTGAATATATCAACTTCTAGTGACCATCTATGAAGTCTCTACTTGTACTGACTTCAGATAGCTGAGTCATGACTCCCCACTATCCAAGCTCAATATGAATAAAATAAGAAAATACAATACCTTTCAAACTGTATAACCAACTCAAGACCTTGAATCAAGAGGACTCATCACCTACCGACTGAGAGCGGCAGACTGACTGAATATCGTATCTGTGCTACAACTTGCACCTATCTTATAAGACACTATAGCATATGGAAATATATGGGGGTCAGTACTTTAATAAATATACTGAGTATGTGGGGGTGCAATGCAACATTATAAATAATATCATAAATGATTTTGAAAATCATACATGCTGATAATAACGACTTTCTTTGCTTGAATTAATTGAAATATATTCCTTGTAAGTCATCAATAGTAATGCAAGAATTATATATCTCATAAATCATTATACTCAACTCAAACTCATTTAATCATGACTTAGAGTTACTCGGTAACTCATGAAACTTCAAATCTTATGGACTTGGGAGTTTATTATAACCGACATAAACTAAACCATGTGAGCCGCATCGTGTCCAACATTTTGCCCTCCTAAGGAGAGAACTCCACATTGGCGAGAACATCGTACTCTTGCCAGGGAGTACAACCTCATTTTCACTATCCCAATCCCATACTCGGCCTCTGTCCCACAATTATCAACATCAATCCTACGATGGCACGTAGTTTTGGGGAAATACCACATTTCCTGCTCGGTGCTAAATACTCCTCCCAGACTCCGCTTAGAACGCGTTAGGAAATCCACCTTAGTCAATATCAACTCATGGGTGTATCATAAAGACCAAAACATAAATATTTCTCATCTGTAAATCATATACAACTATGGATTCCTTACTTGACGCAAAATCAAACAATCTTTCTCAACATCAAAATGTATCAATCCATTAAGTCATGGAAACATGAAAAACGTTGAGGAAGTATCAAGACCCATTATAACAACTCAATCTCATAAATCAATATACTAAATAATCTAATTTTTCATAAGGAAGCTTAAAGCTTGACACATGTCTTAAAAGCACTTGAAATACCAACTCATGGTAGGAACATGAAATTTGCAATATTATATATCTAGTCATAATTTGGAAATTTTAAAATAATCATGTATCAACAACTTCAAGAAAACATCATAGAACTCATTCTATACTCTCAATCTTAAATACTAAGATATATATTCAATAATCAAACTTCTCATAGAAAAGCTTAAATCATAACTCTTATCTCAAACCATTCAGAAATCACCAACTCATAATAACAATATTCAACTCATGGCATAAGTTCTCAATTTAAGAAATAAAATAATGAAATAGTGATGTGTATCAATATTGAATAGCTCAAATATCATAAATCATAAATAAAGAAATTTGGGTGTAAACCCGCTTTGTAAAATCATGAATTTCAATAGTAGAAATTAAATCAGTGGGCACAAGAACGAAAGAAGTTCTCTTGTTCAAAACCCCACATATCTTGATCATGGATTTGAATGAAGAAACTTGTTATAGACTCTTTCTTCACTTCTTGAGTTAGGGTTATTGATGCTTTTGACTTGGGTACCTTAAATCTTGAACCAATTTGTTAAATCTATGGTTGGATTCTTTAATTTCTTGAAAAAAGGTTTGATTTTTGGGTTGAGAGAAAACCTAGCTTCTTGAATATTCTTGGAAGAGAAATGAGAGAAAATTAACGTCTCTTCTCTACTTGGATACATATATAGAGGGTCAAAATGGTTGGAAAAGACCAAAATACCCTTTTAAAAATGTCCCTTAATTCCTAAAAGAAATGGCTGACGATATTTGTGATAGGCCGTCACAAAATGTCGTCAAAAAAAGTTGGATTTTATGAGATTCTGCCTAAGGCTGACGACGTCATTAGATATGTCGTCAGAAATATGATAGGCCATCAAAAACGTCATAAAAAATGTGATAGCCCATCAGAAACATCGTCACACCTTTCTAGATTGATATGCTGGAGTAAAATGGATATAACTCTTTGCTCTGATATCAGATTTTGGTGAAATTGGTATTTTTGGAAAGCTAATTCAATAATCTATCTGTTGAGAGGTCATAAGCTCAAAAATTCCAAGTATACTAAGAGATATGCTCATTTGAATTTGACTATACCAATATCCTTCCCAAGAATTTAATTGGTAAGGAATAATTTGATTCGCCCAATCGTTAGGACATATTTGAGGCCTTAATACATACCATCCTTGATTAGAAAATAACCAAAGCACCATAATTTATTTCTCAATATCTTGATTCATGGTTTTACTATTGTTTAGATTCTCGGGGAATTATAAAATGGCTCTAACTTCCTCACCGGGTGTTCGATTCGGGTGAATCTTAAGTTGATGGAAATCTTATCCAATTCACCACATGACAAAAAGTGAAATTTTGGAAAATACAACACGATATATACAACAATCACTTTAGAAGATGTTTATGGTCACTCAAAAGATAGATTTACGCTTAAGAAATGATAGAGGTATTACAAATACCCTTTTAAAAATAACTTTTAAAATAACTGAATAAACTATACGATAGTGGGTGCGACGGTCCATCGCTAGGTCAATGTTCCATTGACCGTCGCACCTGGGCAGAATGAGGTTCACTACCTCAGCTGCGATGGCTTCGACAATGGTGCATCACTAGCTCGAAGGTCCATCGACCTAATCCATCACCCTTAGGCAGAATGTGGTCTCACTGCCTCTACTCCACAGCTTAGGAGACAGTCCATGGCTAGCTCGATGGTCTGTCAACTCTCACCATCTCACTTGGGAACTTTTGATTGCTTTCTATAAAAAGTCCATAAACTTCTACCCCGATACCGGATTTGGATGAAATTGTTATTGTTTGATAGCTTATTCAATTTCCCAGTTGATAAAAAGTCGAAATTAGGGAAATTCTATCTTATTAGAATATTAATCATTTAGGAAGTTACCTAAAACTCTTCAAGAGACTCGATTTGGCTATAAATAAAGTTTGGGGTATTACACTCAAACCTTCCTAGTCACTTTAACCCCCACATCGACAAATACAGTTTTAGTGTCAGTTATTCATACCTCCAATTTCACGAATCAGCTACACAACACTTATTGGATCCCAAGTAAAACAAGTATTACCCATTCCCATTCATTGAACCATATTCCACATTAAGGCATACTTTGTTGGTATCGTCATACCAACTACACTTCCAAGGTAATAAAAACATTCCAAAACAATTTTTGTTAAATTGGGGAGAACAACTCCCTTTGTTCATTAAGATAAGGTTGGGGAACACCGACTCCCTTTATTCATTAAATCAAACCATTGTGTTTCAAATTCCTCTTTATATCATGCAATAGTTCAAGACTAGCTAAATTTCATAAACTCTTATATTTCTCACAATTAAACCAATTTCACATCATTGGGTTTGGGTCATAACCACTTCAAAAGTCACAAGTTTTGAAAATTCACTATCGGATAGTTGAATTCACCATACCCATGCACCCATATGTACAAAACCATAACTAAAGCATAAATATTATATGTAAACCATAAGAAACATTGTTCAATTTATAAACATTAAAAATCTACAAACATTATTTCAAACCTAACATGAAAATCTAATGAACAATAGTTTAAACACATGATTTTAAAAAATTAACAATGAGGGAAGAGTAACATGCCTTATAGATCAAGAAATTTGGATAGAATTTGAACCTTGAGTCGTTAGATGACCAACTTGCTAAGACCCTATCTTGGCTTGCTTGATCAAACTTAGAGATCCTTTGGAGTGTTTGAAAAGTTACTTAGATTGGTTTTTGAGTGTAATGACATACTAAAGGGGTTATAAGACGTGGGTTGAAATTTAGATAAGAGGGGAAATATCTAGAATGGCCTTAACTAAAAGGCTAAAAAAGTGTCGCCTTTAACTACGGGTCGACTCTTAACTTGTAGCCACTCCTTACGACTCATCACCATGAGTTGCAACCTAGGCAGTACCACCAAGGCACCTAATACTGCTAACCTTATGACATAGCCACAAGAATTATAATGAGACCCTATGACCACAGGTCCCAGTCATAATCAACACAAAACCTATTTGGGACTTACACTGGACACCCTATGATTATACCTAACAACTAGTAACATCTCCTTATGGATCTTAGTGATCCACTCATACTCAGAGCATAATCATGCGACAAATTTACATGATTTGGTTATAACTTATCTCAGTGACTCATCATGAGTCCTTCAACCAGTACCAACCATCCATACCCAGGATAGTAACTTTAATACCACTATCTAGACACCTTACGACTAGGGTCGATGAATCATCAAGATATCCTACGAATTATAGGTAGACTCATAGTAAGGGTAGGGAGCTTAAAACTCAAAAATATTTTAAGGACCAAGAACTTGGGGCATTAAATATTCTCCCCCTTTGGATCATTCATCCTTGAGTTAGGGTCATAACAACTTCAAAAGTCACAAGTTTGGGAAAATCATGATCCCCTAGTTAAATTCATCATAATCATGCACCCACAAGTTCAAAACAATAATTAAAGCATAAAAGTCATATGTAAACCATGAGAAACATTGTTCAATTTATAAACATTCAAAATCCACAACCCTTGTTTCAAAACCAACATGAACATCTCATGAACAATACTTTAAAAAATTGCATTTATAAAATTAACAACAAGAGAAGAGTAACATTCCTTAAACATCAAGAAATTTAAAGAAAATTTAACCCTTGATCCCTTAGATGACTAACTTCATGAAACCATAGTTTATCTTTCTTGAGGGAACTAAGAGGGCCTTTTGAGTGTTTGATAAGTTCATTGGATTGTTTCCTAAGTGGTATTGACACCCCAAAAAGGTTATAAGATGTGGGTTTTAATTTGGATAAAAAGGGAAATGTCTAGAGTTCTCTTCACTTAAAAGCTGAAAATGTGATGTCTTTAACTATGGATCCATCCTTGACTCGATTCCACTCCTTAAGACTCATCACATGAGTCATAACCAAGGTAGTACCACCAAGGAACCATATACTACTGGCCATACGACTCATCCATAATAATCGTAATGGGATCCTTTGACTCATAGGTCCCAATTATATTCAACACAAAACCCATTTAGGATTTATACTGGACACCCTACAATTAAACCTAATGACTCGTAATATCTCTTTATGGTTCTTATTGAGCCACTCAAACTCAGAGAAGAATCATGCCATAAATTTACATGATTTGGTTATGACTCATCCCAATGAACATCATGATCCTTATGATCAGTACCATCTAGCTGTACCCAGGATAGTAACTTTAATACCACTTTCTGTACACCTTACGACTAGGGTCACATGATTGGTCAAGACACCCTATAGCTCTTAGGGAGAGTCTTAATTAAGGAAGGAATCTCAAAACTATGATATATTTCAAGGAAAAATAACTTGGGGCATTATGACATGATTAAGAATTAAGATTTTAAGCATTAACCAAAAATTTAAAGAGAATCTCTATTAGTCGTAGGTGATATGTAAGTCTCTTTTAAAATATTTCCTTTATCTTCAATAGTCAAATCTTGTATTGGTCGATACTTTGTATAGAGTATGGAACCAGAAACCAATTATTATTAGATTTTGTAACAAGGGGCCAAGCTCTTAGGAAAATGTATAATGTAGAAAGACGCCCACCATTCTCTAAATGATAATGGAAAAGATATGTGCCAAATTTAACCTAATTTTTATAGGCCTACAAATGAAAATGTCCCCACATATAATAAACATTTGTTAGTAGATTCAAACATTGAGATTGAATCTATTTAGAAGGACTCCAAAGTGGGATACATTAGTCCCAATATGGATGATGATGATAAGTAGTGACTAGGGAGTTCTTTTTCATAATTATTTTGCATTTATATTTCTATTGTGCACTAGGGATAATATTTATTCTTAAGTGTGGGGTGGGAGAAATAATTTCTTTATCTGTTGTTGATTTTTCAGTACGTTGGTTTCTGTCTGATTTGGTATTTGGTGATGTTCAAGCACTCTTTGTTCGTGGATTTTTAACATTTGGATATTCATGGTTCGGAATAGCTAGTAATTTGTACTTTGTTTATTACATGAGTCGGTAGTAATATAGTAGTTTAGTATTAGATGTTTTGTGGTTGGGTTCCTTGGCTTTTATTTTTTATTGTCCTTCCTGAGGATAGGCCATTTGAAGCAAATAGGATTTATTTTATTTTTTATGATAGATATTCTTTAGTACTAAGTTGCACATAATATTAATAGTTATGTTCTTTTTCATATGATAGATGGATGATGACATCTTAAGGGTAAACTAGTCATAGGTAATGAGTATGAAGTGGAACCCTTACCCAGATGAAAGTTTGCTACCCTACTTAGGTATATTCTAAAACTTATATAAAGCTCATTCAAAAAGCATAAAAGGTGGGAAACATCATTAGCAACACATAGAGATCTACGTTTGACTCTAAGATTCAAAGGTTCTGCTTGATAATGGTAAATATTAAAATTTGGTTTTTTTATTACATTTAAATATAGTAGAATTATTTTTAAACCAATGTGCCATGATTGGTAAGCACTTACTATTTTTTAACATATTTTTCCACTAGAAGTTCCCCATTATGTCAAAATATTTTGACTTGGTGTTTGGTTTTAGGACATGATCAAGGTATTTCTTTCTAACCCTTGTTCTTTCACCTTTATTGTACCAGCTTTTCTTTATCCTTAGTATATCTTGTTGTGACTTTAAGACTATTTTTTGAAAATTCATATTATGTAGACAAAGTCCCTATTGCTCAAGAGTCCTCATGTTAATTTGATCTGAATATGCCCAATACACTTTATTGACCCCTTATCATTGCAAGAAAACACATAATGGTATATGGTTAGTAAGATGAAAAGTAATTAATGTGTGTAGCCATGTAACATAGGTATTGCTGCTTATACATATAGTAAAAAGGGAGAAGTAGAGAAACAAAAATAATTTAAGAATATAACAGAGTTCACGCTCTCGTATGGAAAATGGGGAAATATTTTTATTGTATACGAAGGTCAAAGTAGCATAAAAAGAATGGGTTTTGGAAGGAAAGATTGATGTCAAAGATAAGCAACATAATTGTCTTAAAGTTCATAGGAATAATATTCACTATTAGAAAAATTGTTTGTATCCATCCATTAGCTTATATTTCAACCATTCAAAGTCCTTTTAATCTTATAAATTGATACTTGGTTTTGTTGAATAATACACTATTAGCATGCCTATTGCATGTTGTATATGTTTGAAACTATCTTTAGAGTGTAAGTGTATTTCAAGTTGACTGTGTCTCCTATACCAATTGGATGATGTGATTTGGGGAAAATACCTCAACATGAGGGAACAAAATGGTAAGAACCTGGTGAACTACTAAATTTAAATCTAGCATATGATCATCTTTGCTATATTTTTGCATAATGAGTTATTTTTAGAGATTGTAAAGCTTCATTTAATAGTACCTTAATTTATTAGACTGTTCATAGTGAATGGATTTTGTACCATGATTATATTGTTTTTATTTTCTAGGTATAGATAGTTTAGTTCAATTGGAGTTGTTAAGACTTTAATTATATGAGGTAGTATAATAAAATTCTAGAGGACAAACAAAGCTCTAAGTGTGGAATGGTGATCCTAGGCGTATTTTTACACCTAAACACCACAGTTCATCCACACATTAGCGATGTTTTGAGAATGAATTTGTCTGCTTTTATGTGTTTCATGATATGCTCAGTATAAATGAGCCAATTTAAATGATTAGTAGTGTTTAGGAGTAAACGTGATATGCGTATAATAAAGATGGAAAATGATATTTAAGACAAGTGTATTCATATGAGAATTAAGAGAACGACAGCACAATAAGAGCCCTACACTGTACAAGAGGAGCTAAAGCATTGAGCCTATGTTGCATGACTAGACAAGGGTTATCAATATCTATCCTATGCTAGGGGCCTCACACCGCACACCCTATTGTTGTGCATTGTCCTTTCATAGCATGCCGACATTAGCCCAAAAATTGTCTTAAATGAGGACTTATCAAGGGTCAAGTGGGTTATTTCACCATATCTCTCTAAATACCCTAAGGACGTTTATTAGAGGATTTATGCATTATTTTTGGAGAAAAAAAAAGAGCACAAAGGTTTTCACTAGGGTTTTTCTTCTTTAAAATCTACAACTTATTACTTTAGTAAGAATAACATTTTTTTTGCAATTTCTAATCTAGATATGAGTGTCTTAAAACCATTCTTTTGAGGTTGAGACCAAACACATGAACATATTTCATACTTATTATTCAATTTAAAATTTGCTTTATATGTTGGTTGCTCTTATGCTCTTATTTTACTATATAAATGTCTGGCCAGTGTTAACGCATATTTATAATCCTCTTTTGAATATCGAATGGGAATCATAAAGATAGAAATAAGAGTTTACAGGGTGAGTTCTTATTTATCAATGTAAAAAAGTTGATTTGAATCTCGAATAGGAATATACGTAGAATGTCTCACTTAGTTGTAATACTGTAATACCCGAAAATTATTTTTTTTGAAATTTTGTGCGTAAACGTATTGGGTTCTATCTTCTAGAATGAATTATATATTTTTCGTGTGGAATTTCTTATATTATGACCCACCATTGCGTATAGTATAAAATAAGCTTTCCAACTATATGTGGATCATCCAAAACGGACACCCGAGCGATGAGTTATGAACATTCCAATCGAACCGTGAATAGTAGTGAATAGTAAAACGTGCAAGAAAAAGTACTGAGGCCTGGCATATTTTTGCTCCAACTTTAAATGATCATAAATCCTTGTACATAATAATCTAGGTGATCTAATATATATCAACGGAAATATCTGTGAGTCATCTTTCCAATGAAATTGGTTTCATCCAATTTGTCTATCAGAGCAAAAAGTTATGGTCGATCTACTTCAGCCTATCAAAAGAGAATTTTCGGGTCAACTTCAAGGATCATAACTCCTCGTACACAATGATATGGGTGAGATACTATATATCAACGGAAAGATATGAGAGTCCTCTTTCTAAGAAAATTGATTTAATCCAATTTGGATATCGGAGTAAAATATTATGGTTGTTCTACTTCAGACTATCAAAACCGTCCACCAAAGGATAGATTCGAGAATTATTTGATCTTTAGAGGCGTTTTGATCATTCCCTCTAACCCAAAATCCATCAAAACCCTATATTAAAGCCTATTAGAAGCATTATATATTATATTTTATCAAATTCCCTCAAAAAGAAAACCCTAAGTTCCTACATCCAACTTCATGAACCTCTAAAGTACACCATTAATTCTGCAAATTTATTAAAGATTCCAAGTTCCTAGTTCAAGAACTCCAAGAACCATTATTCAAAGGTACGATTAACATCTCAAAAATGAGTATCGATCTAAATTTCATCATTCAAGGTATATGGGATTTTTCAACAAGAACTCTCTTTCATTCTTGTGCCCAAAAGTAATTTTCTTTACAAAGGCATGATTTTTATTTGATTTTTATGAATTTGAAGCATGAACCCATATCTTATGATGATTATTATGAAATTTTGATGTTTATGATTTTGAAAGATGAATTTACATGTGTGGAGATATAAAGCATGAATCTTGAACGATATTTATCATGATTTTGATATTTGGTTTGGGAATCCCCATTAGAGATTGTGTTTTTTAGAAAGTGTGTGTTATAAGCACTTTGATGTTGAATATTTGAGATATTTTGAATGATTTGACCTTTTGGTCTTAATGGAGTTGTTTTGAACTCGAGTGTTAAAGAAATCCACAATGTGGTTGATTTTGGTAAATGAAAAGCATGATGGCTCCCGATGTATATTTATATATTACTAAAATTGTTTTGTTGTGGATTGTCTTTAAAATAATCTGAGCTAAGTTTGGGATAAATCTTTAGCACCGAGTGGGAGGTATAAAGAGACCTTACTTATCTAGAACTACGTGCCCCCGTAAGAGTAAGCCTGAGGCTGATTTATATAGTGATCACTAGTTTGTGTGGATTTGTGTGCAAGGATAGGATGGCTCTCCCCAACGTGGGTTGTACGTTGGACTCCATGTATCTCACATGGTTTATATCGGTTATAGTATCTCCCAGTGTGTGTGTGTTTCCTTATGTCTATGGTGAATGGTGAAGTAATTTGAAAGTGGAATTGTGGAAGTTATTCTTTTGAATGATTTAAATGATATTTACATTATAAGAATTGATATTCTTGATGAACTGAAAGTAATTGACAAATTATATGATGACTCACATGTGTTATTGTACTTATTTTATCCTCTCATGATTATGATGATTTTCTTCGGGCTATGTGAGTCTTTCATACATCCTACATATTTCTTATAAATACTTATGATGATGATGTTTATACAACTGTATACACATCGATATACTCGGTTCCTTTACAAGGTAATGACCCACATCTTCGGATGTGGGTTCCTTTTTCTTAGAATGTAGGTTCAGGTGCTCAGTTCTAGGTTATACAGTGATTCTTTGGGCACGCTGTTCTACATCTGCTGTTTTGGTGAGTCCTCATGTTCCGAGGACGTGATGTCTGATGTTGGTTTCAAGGAATTCTTTACATTTGATAACTGAGTATGAGTTAGTTGGGGCATGTCTCAATGGCTCACTGGTTTTATTGATTTTCTTAGTGGCTTGTCAGGCTAGTATAGATGTTGGGAGTTGACTAATAAGTCACATTTTGTTATCTTTCTAAAATTCTTTTATTCTTGGATGATGATTACTCTGTTAATATTTGAGGGTTATTTATGGAAACCCTGTTGATTTTTGTTGAACTGGATGAAAATGGCTCAAAGGATTAGCTTGGGGCTACTCGTAGCCTCAAGCACTGTGTGAGGCTTCGAGACCCGTTTTTTGGGGCATTACAAATACATGAAGATATTTATATGTATTTGAATTGAATTATTGCATATCCACAAAATGATGTAGTTTTGATACCAATAAAGGTAGATGATTAAAGCTTCAAAAGAACATAATCATATTATCTACCCCGTGATCCAAAAACCAGATGGACAACTTAGTTGATGAGAGAATATTCTTATATCGTATTGCAAAACATGCATTAACCTTACAATTTCCTTAAATATCAATTAAAACACCTTTATTTAACCCTATCTATTGTACATTAATTTCCCTTGGGATATATCATCTAATAGTTACATCTAGTCTACTATGAACATTTCAATGAAATTACTTTCAATAATCTCCTTGAGTTGATGATGGTGTGGGTAATCTCTCAAGTATCCCTTATGTTTCTTCCAATCTAATGAAAGTTATTCATCATACTTCTATAGAAACTAGGAAATTCTTCTTCTAAGCTCTTTCATTCTTCTAGATTAGAAAAACTTATTAAGAAGCTCGTCTGGCAAGAAATTCCATGACAAAATATAAATAGAAGGTTCACTTGTTGAGAACCATGCTTAGTATGAAATCCCTTATTAATGATATTGTGGATTATGGACTCTACTCTTATGATCAAGTCAGTCATGTGTGTCAATTTCCTTCCATCGAGTCCTAGGGGTACTTGTACCCGAAAAATATAGTTGTGTGCCTAAAGCCATGTTATGCTTTCATGATACTCTCAGTCAAGCCATGATCTATAGAAATCAGTCAGTCATGTAACTCAGGAAAACTCAAAAATCTTTGTAGTCTCTGTAGTTCAGTAATCTCAGTGATCTCAGTACTTAGTCTGTAATATCAGTATTCACAGCCAATCTTAGTAATTTCTGTACTCTCAATCAATTCTCAAAACTCAGTACATTTTATTAGTCATCGGAATTCAGTAAACTCAGTTTAGCTCTGTTAAACCATACCACTAGTATCAGTCAGCTAATCAGTTCAGTTCAGTTATTCAGTTCATCTCTATTATTCAGTTTACTGTATCTTAGATGGAAGTTGGATTCAACATCGAGTAAGGCTAGGGATGGTGACTTACCCACTAGAATAGGACTGAGATCCCTAAAAGAAATCCCTATGTTCCATAACTATGTTGCCAGCTTAGGTACAAGATGTCATCCATTAGATAGGACTGACATACTCAGGGGCCACCCATTAGTATATTTATTTGTATAGGACTGATCCCAGGAGTCACCCGCAAGATTAGGACTGACTCCAAAGCAAATGTCTTTACTGGTGGTGCGGTACTGACACCCTTCCAGTTATGGTAGAGATTGGAAACCATTTAGTTTAGCTTAGGGCATATCAGTTAGATGAATATATCCTACAGTTTCAGTTACAGATTCAGGACTGTCAGATACAGTCAACTCAGTTCAATAGTATAGATTCAGTACTATTAGAGACAATCAATCCTTATCATTATAAATAGACTTCAAGATCACCCATTAGACAATACTAATATCAACTATAGTTAAACAGTATTAGAATCATCAGATTTAAAGATCACCCGCTAGATATGACTGATCTCAAATTTAGTTACTCCATATACAGTAGAACTCCAATAGTTCCATTAGAACTTAGACTATCAGATATAGTTGCTCTGTATCAGTTACGTCGGTTAGGTCGATCATCACAATTATATCAGTTATATTAGTTTTCTAAACTCATGTATCAGTCATATCAGTTAATAGAACTCATGATATCTGTATTCAGCTTCAGGACTGTCAGACACAATCAACCAGACCAGTTCTTCATAATTCAAACTATCAAAAATAGTTATTCATCTATTCAGTATCTCAGTATCAATACACTCATGTTGTCAGTATTCAAATTCAGTAGCAAGTATCTCCATGAGTTCAGTTACAACAATATATGCATGTATGTATTCTAATGTTCATATTAGTTATCTTTGTTCATGTATATAACCCTTTTTATTTAACCTACCTCACTCGTATACTCATTACATTCACACGTACTGACGCATTTATGCTATGGTGCTTTCTCTTATTTCACACCATAGGTTCAGAGGCACAAGCTCCAGATCAGCGGTAGTATTCCAGTGTTCTGAGTTTGCAGTAAGTCCTTCTCATTTGAGAATGATATGATTATTGATATATTTACTATTTATTTGCTAGATGGATTTAGTTGGAGACATGTTTCTTCAACTCCTTATTCAGTTCAGTTAGAGTTTTCTAGACTAGATGTCAGATTAGATATTCAGATCTCATTATTGTCAGTATTTATGACTTGGTTTGGTATTGTTATACCTTTTTCAGATATTTTGTTATCATACGTTTAATCAGTTTGAACCTTATGGCCTTTCATGCTCATGTTTCCATATTTTATGATATATTATTTAGTATACAGGTACATATATTAGTCGAGGATTAACTTGTGGTCCTTCAGGGTCATGAGCACCATTTAGCATTCTGGTTCAGAAAAATCGGGGTGTTACAAACTTGGTATCAAAGCGTAAGTTTCAATAGAGTCCTAGGAAGTATGAAAGCCACATCTAGTAGAGTCTTGTATATGCGTGTGTTGTGCACCACACTTATGTGCAGGAGGCTATGAGATGTTTTAGGAATAGATTCCCTTCTTTCAGTATTCATGTCTTGCCAGTGGGCATAATCTCAGTCTAATCCATTTCTCCCCTTTTTCTATAGATATGCCTCCTAAAAGAAGAAATGAGAATCAGTATCCCCCTCAGCCCGAAGACCCTTTGGGCGATCATGTTTCTTATGCGGAGTTTAGGACCGCATTCACCACTCTTGCTCAGTGAGTTGTTGTCCAGAATAAATGACCAGCTATAATTCTAGCCAACCTAGTGTCCAATTTAGCTGCAGCTAAAATTTGAGACTTCACCGAAATGAATCCTTCCTCCTTCACAGGGTCTAAGTCAGATAAGGACCCATAGAAATACCTAGATCAGGTTTAGAAGGTGACAGATGTTATGGGGTTACTACTGTTTAGAGTTCTGAGTTAGCCGCATACCAATTATAGGGTGTCGCTCATACTTTGTACAAGCAATGGAAGTTAAAAAGGTTAGATGAGGCAGGCCCTATAGAGTGGGAGGAGTTTTCCTCTACTTTCCTTGATAGATTCTTTCCGCTAGAGCTTAGAGAATCTAAGGTACTAAAGTTCATCAACCTCAGGTAGGGCAGTATGACAGTAAAAGAGTATTCTATAAAGTTTACTCAATTAGCCAGATATGCCTCTCATGTGGTTGCAGACAGTAGAGCTAAGATAAGTAAGTTTATGTCAGGGGTGAATGATAGTATGGTAAACGAGTGCAGATCTGCCATATTGAATAGTGATATGACTTTAGCTAGACTTATGACATATGCTCAGCAGATAGAGGAATAGAAGATTAGGATGAGAGAGACAGAGTAAGAGAGCAAGGACAGGTATTTTCAACTTTTCTCAGCCTAAGTCACAGGGTGGTAATAGTTCTCATCAAGTTAGAAATGTTCAGTCCTTGCTCCATCCTCATATAGTGTACCAGCACCT
>NW_025859266.1:111358-141135 GCF_002878395.1 Capsicum annuum
GAATCAATGCATGTCAAATACCATAGGCTTGCCCTTATTTTCTTTACCTATGCTTTTGGGATGATAATTTAGGATCACTATAGGAATTTTCTTCAGATTGTAATGTAGGCTTGAGGCTGGTATGATATGTATCGATATTTAAAATGGCTAAGCATCTTTGCCAATACACTAACTTTTGAGGTCCACACTTAAAAGAAATTTCACTTTATTTTCATCCCTATTTCTCCCTTTTTTTAAAGAACATTAAGGGTGAGTGTGGTCTTTTAGTCTTTTTTCTCTTTTTTACGTATTTTCTCTTTTTTTTTTGTTTTTCTACCACACCCAGCCTTACCTTTTTTTCTCTCATTTTACCCATTTTTAAATCATGCACCCCAATGATTTCCACTCTTAACTTAGGCGATTTCTCTGAGTTGAAGTGCACAATATCCAACGAGGACCCGGGATAAAATAAGTTTTTTGTAATACAAATGGAAAGGTGATAGGTGTAATAACAAAAATAGGGTGTAAGGCTTAAAGATCGGGATCAAAGGATACTAATTTACAGATGGAAGGTCAATTAAGCTAAAAGTGAACTAATATAAAAAAAAGCCTACAATCCTTTCCTAACCACTATCCTAAATCCTAGAAAGACTAACCGAGCAAGATCTAGATTTAACACACAAAGAAAACTAAGTAGCATCTCACACACACACGGCACAGAGTCAATATTGCAAGCTACCACCTATTTGATTCATCCACAACTTCACAATGAGTATCATGTCCCTAATAGTAATACCATAAAAAGATTCACAATAGTCACATAGATATACAAATCACACAGTTAAAAAATAAACAATTGGAGAGGTATTTATCTTTTATCTCAAAAATTAAAAAGAATATGTTAACAATCCTAGATATATATTTTTCTCCCCGTTAATCAAAAAAAAATCATGAAAAAATACACAATAGCCTAAACATGTCGGCTCTACTAGGAATAGAACTCTGGGGAAAAGAGGAATGGGAATAAAATCCCCGAGAGGACATCAAGACCTACAAGTAGCCCAATCCTCAACTCAAAATCATGCATTGTCCCCAATGCAACAAACAAAAATAAGAGAATTAGAAATATATTCGTTGCACCATATATGCGAAGATATAACGTCAATCATGCAATATGAATACAAATAACAAATACCTTGGGTTGCTTCCCAAGCAGCGCCTGATTTTACGTCGTGGTATAAAGGGACTTTATTGGGTACTCAGACTTCCCTAACAAGTCCATGGGTACGTTGATTACCAGACTTCATCAAGGTATCTTAATAGTTGGCCTCAAATTTCGCTTTCTACTTTGAACTTATGAATTACCACTAATTTCTTTTTTGATTTGCCATTATACTTATGGGTGGTGGAATAAAAATAAAAGGCCCAAGAATTAGATATGGAATGTTGTACTACTTGGATGTTAAGTGAGAAATGTAGTTCTTTGATTCTAGCTTTGCAAATTAAAGAATATAGACATATGTTTCCTCCTCTTTGCACTCTTCTTTAGGCTTGGATGGCTCGATCAAGATCTGACTATCCAAAAATAATGTGGTAAAATGCTTAAAATATGGTTCAATATGCCCCAACTCATGAATTTTAGTCTTCTTCACATCCCCAGATAACTCAAGTATTCTCTCCGTAAGATGGAAGCTATCTATAAGATCATGAGCAATGTTAGACTTCTATAATTTTAGCTCCTTAATTTGGCTTCTCAAAATCTTTTTAGTCTCACACCCCCTATAACTAGGTTGCTGTTGCTACATGTAGCAGTTTTTGCATCCAATTCTACTTGTAAGTGGTTAATATCCAAGCCAATACTATCAACCTTTTGAACAAGCTCTTGTATTTCTTTTTCCAGTAGTGCTAACATGTCAAGAATGCTCTCAATATGTTCCAACAATATATTTATCACACTCTTGCAGTAATGCACTATATCAAAAGAAAAAAGATCAATAAATAAGGAGTCATCATAATTTTGTACTTCATATGGCTACCATTAGGTCAACTAAATAAAAAACAAATGAAAATAAAACACAATAACTCCAACAACTGCAATCAAGAATTCTAATATCGTATTTCCTAGCAATGGCACCAAAATTTGATAATGCCAAAAATACACCTCAAATTGAAGGTTGAAGCAGTCGGTGTTAAATATAGTGACCTAACTAGGTTGGGGTCAATCCCATGGGGATTAGGCGAATAATCCATCTCAAACTTGTTGAAATCACAAGGCAATGTGTAAATGTAAAAGAAGGGATTTAATGAAATAGTAAAATAGAAAAGAGAATACGTAAAAGTGCAAGGTGCCTAATATCAGGCCAATGAGGCCCAGTCAGCTTCATATTATCCTCTTTGAAGATTTTGTGGATAGTTGCACCATGGTATATGTTATAAGAGGAGGAATAAGTGTTTTAAGTGTGGACAGCCTTGCCATATTCACAGGAACTGTCTTTCTATCTATGTTGCTATTAGGACTAATAAGGTCCCAATTGTTGTTTCTTCAGCTTTTTCACCAAAGGCTGCTACTTCTTTCTCTATCACTGATTGGAACCATCTATATGCTCTTGCTACCCGATAGGATTTTGAGGCTTCTTTTGATGTTGCTACCGGTATGCAAAATCTTTTCTCTCATGATATATGTTGTATTCTTGATCCTGGTTCTACCATTTCTTATGTGACCCAATATGTGTCTATTAATTTTTCTTATGGTACTGATTGTATTATGGATCCCTTTTCTTTGTCCATCCTGGTGGGTGAATCTATTATGGCTAGCAGAGTCTATAGTGGTTGTGTGGTATTTATCTAGGGTAGGGAGACACTAGTGGATGTGATAGTATTAGACATGTTAGATTTTAATGTGATTTTAAGGATGGATTTCTTACACTCGTGCTATGCGTCTCTTGATTGTAGAACCTAAAATATCAATTTCTAATTTTTGAATAAACCAGTAATTGAGTAAGAAGGGAGTTCCCTAGTGTCAAGGGAAGATTCATTTCATATCTTAGAGCCTGAAAGTTGATTTCCAAAGGGTGTCTTTATCATTTGGTTCGGGATAAACAATCTAAATCGAAGAGTCCTCCTTTACAACATATCCTTATGGTTTGTAAGTTCCCTGAGGTGCTTTCTAATGATCTTTCCAGTGTTCCTCCTGATATGGAAATTGATTTTCTGATTGACCTTTTTGTGGACACTCGTTTTATCTCCATCACTCCCTATAGAATGGCTCTATCTAATTTAAAAGAACATAAGGATCAGTTGAAGACCTCTTTGATAAGGGTTTTATTCATCCTAGTGTTACCCGTAGGGGTGCTCTTTGTTTATAAGAAGAAAGGGTCGCTTCAGATGTGTATAGATTACCGCCAATTGAATAGGGTGACTGTGAATAATAAGTATCCACTTCTTTGGATTGATAATCTCCTTGATCATCTTCATGTAGCTAAGAACTTCTCTGAGATTAATCATCGATCAAGTTATTAACAATTGAAGATTAGGGAGGTAGATATCCCTAAGACTGCTTTTCATACTCAATATGGCTATATGAATTCTTGTTCATGTCTTTTTGTATAACTAATGCCCCGATGGCATTTATGGATCTGATAAATTAGGTATTTCGTCAGTTCTTTGATTTTTTATGATAGTCTTTAGTGATGATATTTGGTGTACTCAAAGAGTGAGGGGAATCGTGTTGATCACCTCCGCATAGTATTGTAGATTCTCAAGGATCAGCAGTTGTATGCTAAATTTTCCAAGTGTGAGTTCTGGTTGAATGTTGTTACTTTTTGGGGTAATCTTGTTTCTAGTAAGCGAATCATGGTGGATCCATAAAAAGTTGTGGTGGTTAAGAAATGTCTTAGACCCATGATTCTAACTGATATTCGGAGCTTCTTGGTTTAGTTGGGTAGTATAGAAGGTTTGTGGAAAGTCTCTCCTCTATTGCTGCCCTAATGACTAAGTTGACTTCGAAAAAATATAGTTCTTATGGTCGAATTCTTGTGAGGGTAGTTTCAAGAATCCGAAAGATAAGTTGATTTTTTCTCCTATTTTGACCTGGCCTGAGGGAAATAATGGTTTTGTGGTTTATTATGATGTGTCCCATATAGGATTGTATTGTGTTCGGATACAACATTGTAAGGTGGTGCCATCTGCTTCTAGACAGTTGAAAGTTCATGAGAAGAATTATCTGACTCATGATTTGGAGTTGTTAGCTGAGGTTTTTGCTCTAAAGATTTGGCATCACTATTTATATGGGGTTCATGTTGACATCTTCTCAAACTCGGATTTTAATCTCAGACAAAGGACATTACTTGAGGGGCTCATGTACTATGACATGAGTCTTCATTATCACCCATGTAAAGCTAATGTGGTTGTTGATGCTCTTAGCAGGTTATCCATCTGGAGCTCATCTCATATTTATGAGAAGAAGAGAGGTTTGGTGAATTCACCATTTCGATAATCTTGGGGTTCATCTGTTGGACTTTAAGGATGGTGGTTGACACAACCCGAACCAGGGCCTTGTTGTAATTAGCATCCCAAGACCAACAAGGACCGTAGACCACCCCTATATCTAATCAAACCTCCAATCATATGCCCTGAATCGGATGAATTCTGAATATATAACAAAATAGAGTAATTATCAACTCAAATACTTAGGGATAGGTCCATGACCATGGCCAACCAAAACAAGTCTAACCATTCAGTGCCAACCAGCAACCATAACCATAAGTGAAATAATAACAATGTCCATATCCATACCATAATGAAATGGAATAACCATAAATTAAATACAGTCATATGGTATCAGCCCCAATACCAATAGTAATGCCAAGGCTAACACACTTTTGACACCGCTCATACTAACCCATAGTAGCCTCACAAAGCTCTATCCAAAATCAAAACAACATCCGATTGGGCATGCCCTCGACCATTGCCAAAAACAATGTCCAAGACTAACCAATGAATCATAAGAAACTAAAACTAGAAATGGAGCCTTCTGAAAAATGAAAGCTCACCACTCAAGTCAAGACAAGTTGTTCCCAAAGTCTAATCACTTAGTAGGAGGCGTAAGATGACCAACACCTGTATCGTATGGGGATACAATGTCGAAGACCCAAATATGGTCATCCTATCCACAATGACCTAAATTGAATCACATTTATTCCAATACCAAGGAAGACCAGTAACAAAATCTATGTTAATCACTTCCCATTTCCATTTGGGCAACTGAATCTCTTCGTACAAACCACCTGGTCTTATGTGCTAAATTTTCACTTGTTGACACACCCTACACCTAGCCACATAGCTAGAAATATCTCATTTCATATTGTTCCACCAATATAACTCCTTAAGATCATTATACATCATTCTAGAACTAGGATGAATGGCATAATGAGATTCATGAGATTCAGAGAGAATCCTTTCCCCCAACCCATCAATATCGGGAACACATAACCTATCCTGGTACCTCAGGATACATCACCACCAATAACAAAGTCAACAACTTTTAGTTGACCCACATTACTCTTAATCTTTATCAAATCAGGATCCAACACCTGTTTTTACTTTATCTCAACAACCATCCTCAATGTTCGTGAGAGGAACTCCAAGACTAGCTAAACGGTGAATGTCCTTCACCAACTCTCGCTTATCCTCATTTACATGAGACTAAATCCACATGGATAACATACTAATAACATCAGCAACTATCTGGATTGTAGTGAAGACTCATATCATAGTCATTCAGATACTCACGCCACCTCTTTTGCCTGAGATTTAGGTCTTTCTAAGTAAACCCATACTGTAGGCTCTTATGATCTGAAAAGATGTAAACATGAACCCCGTAGAGATAGTGACGCCAAATCTTCAGCACAAATACCACCACTAACAACTCCAAGTCATGAGTAGGGTAGTTTTCTCATGAACTTTCGATTTCCTAGAAACATTAGCCACCACCCTATAATGTTGCATCAACATACAACCCGAACCAACGTGGGAAGCATCACAATACACTACTAAACCATCATTACCCTCGGGAAGGGTCAAAACTTGAGCTATAGTCAACTTATCCTTCAATTTCTTAAAACTACCCTCCAACGTATCCGACCAAAAGAACTTGACCTTCTTCTGGGTCAACTTAGTCAATGCGGCAGTTATAGTCAAAAAGCTCTCCATAAATCTCATATAGTAATCAGCCAAACTCAAGAAGCTCCAAATGTTGGTTAGAGCCATAGGTTTAGGCCACTACTTAACCAGCGTAACCTTTTATGGATCCACTATGATCCCTTTACTAGAGATACCATGACCTAGAAAAGGTCCAACTTTTAACCAAACATCACACTTGGAGAACTTGGCATACAACGATGATCCTTTAAAGTCTACAATATCGAACGAAGGTGATCGATATGATCTACTTCACACATAGAGTAGACCAAGATGTCATCAATGAAGACAATGATAAGAAAATCCATAAATTGATGAAAAAACCTATTCATTAATTCCATAAATATTGCCAGAGCATTGGTCAACCCATAAGACATAACTAGGAACTCATAGTGACCTCACCGGGTCCTAAAGGCAGCCTTATGGATATGCACTTCCCTAATCTTAAGATGATGATAGGCTGAACTAAGATCAATCTTAGAGAAATACTTCACACCTTGAAGCTGATCAAATAAGTTGTTGATCCTAAGAAGAGGATACTTATTCTTTATGTTACCTATATTTAAATAACAATAGTCAATGCGCATCTGAAGGGAACCATTCTTCTTACGCACAAATAACACAAGAGAACACCAAGAAGACACTAGGATAGATAAAACTTGTATCTAAGAGATACTTCAATTGCTGCTTGAGCTCCCTTAACTCAGTCAGAGCCAATCTATATGGAGGAATAAAAATTATACGAGTATCTGAAACAAAATCAATCCCAAAATCAATTTACCTAAAGGGAGGTACATTAGGAAGATCATCAAGAAAAACCTCGGGAAACTTATTAAACACATAGATGGATTCTAAAGAATGACCATTCAGTTAGAATTTTTAACCCAGAAAAGTGATACAAACACCCTTTGGAGATTAACTTTCGGGCTCTAAGTGAGCTACCCCTTAGGCACTAAAGGACTCCCTTCCCATACAATGACTGGGTCTTTAAGAAATTTGATCATGACCTTACGAGTCTGATAATCTAAGGAAGAATTACACAAATGTAACCAATCCATCCCCAATATGATATCAATGTCAACCATATCTAACTCTATCAAATTCACAAAAGTTTCTCTACTACTAACAGATACCACAAACACCCTATAGAAACTTTTAGCAATCATAGAGTCACCAACAGGGGAAGATATAGAAAAAGGATCATAAATAAATTTTGGACAAAAATCAAAATGCACAGCGATAAATTAAAGAAAAAGTTCACCCTAGATCAAGTAAGCAATACACATCATGGGAGAAAAGTTTCAACATTCCCGTGAAAAAATTAGGAGATACCTTAAAATTCTGGAGATATGCAAGAGCATATAATCAATTCTGGCCAGTTCCGATACCAGAAGTAGAAATAGATGCAGAAGCAGTATCCTTTGGTGCAGGAGTAGAGGAAGAGGCAACCAGAAACTTATTAGCCCCAGAATCCATACTAGAACAACTGTCATGCTTCATGTGACCAATCTGACCACAATAAAAACACATGTCCTTCCGTTCCTCACCAAACCCACGGTGCAACCACCTATAAAATCTGTAAGAAAAGTGGGATAGAGCTGACTGAACCCCACTAGCCTGAGATTGGGCACCCTGTGCCTGGAACCCACCATCATTTTGAGACTGACCATCACCCGACAGTTTTGGATATAGAGCACTAGCTATGGAGAAAGAATCGGAGCTCCCCCACTTTTTCTTTGGCCACTTACCACCATCTCTACCACTCAGTTTAAAAGGCCTAAATTTTTTCCCTTGTCTCTCACTAAACTAGGCCTGCTTCCTTTTATCTTCCTTCGCTTTCTACATATGAACAACCAACTTAGAGATATCTATGTCCTTGATCAGCAAGGAAGCCATACTTTCAAGGATCAACTCATGAGATAGTCCTAAAGAGAACTTCCTCATCTTTGCCCCTCATATTAGACACCATCTGACATAACCCAAATCCTGGGCCATGTTGTATGGGCACCCCAAGCTCACATAAATCAGAGGCCACCGCAATAACCCAACCCAAGTATCTCATCATACAATAGGAGCCGAAGAAACTCGAGCTCATAAGTTAAGATTACAGAAATAATATAATAAGTCAACATTTTATTCATGATAACCAATTCACACCCAAATTCATAGCTGTTTGCAACACCTCTATACAAAAACAAAGTCAATAAATGTATATGTCGAGACAATCCCCCGATAATATCCAAACCAAGTCTTAAAGATACCAAGTCTAAAGATAAGAGACTAAGAGGTGCATGTCTTCCAAAGTAAGGAAGCTCACCACTTCAAGTTAATGCATAAATTGCTTCAATCGCCTAATCACTATGCAGGAAGTGAAAAAGATGCTACGGACCCTATGTCGCATGGGAACATAACACCCGTAGACTCTTAACGATTAGAACACTAGAATGTAACTCAAGGAAAAGTGATAAAAGAACATCATCAATCAACAACCTGTCAATATATCACATTTTATCTTATTTACACACTTATCCATGTATATAGGTATATCGCATACCCAAAGAGACAAGTCTCATCAATCATGCTTCAAACACTCAATTATTAATCAAGGAATTTAACCATATATACATTCGCACAAACATGGGATTCCAACCTCATGCCCACTCATTAGACAAGGGAATCTAACCATATGTCTCATTTGGACTTTAAGCACGAGTTATTTCCTTCGACAAGGTGTTTTGACCTCAAGAAATTTCTTTAAGCATGGGACTTTAACCTCCAAAAATAATCATTAGGGAAGGGATTACAACCTCGAGACATTCATAAGGAAAGGAACTTTGACCTAAAGCCATAAAAAATACCATTTGTTGGAATTTGGGAATTTAACCCCTTTGCCCATGCATCATCATACCTTCAATACAACATTTGGGGACTTTAACCATTCTAGCAAATTCAACACTATACATGAACACATGGTCCATATGGGAGCCTCATTATTCAAATATATCAATAAGCCAATGCCATCACTTCATCCAACATACAAAAAATGTCATGGTCATCAAGACCCATATAACAATTCTATGTCACATTCTCACCACACATGAATTCAACCCACAATTTGAGTTTCTCTTTATATCTAGGGACTTTAGCCTTTCATTAGCCAACAACTAAGGTTATCAATTTCATCACACATGGTTCAAAATTAATTTAACACCTCATTTAGCATTCATCCATGTTTATTGGGTCATTGCCCCAGTTCAATACATCAACAACATATGAATGGAAAACACACTTAGATATTTTCACAAACACCTTGGGTATATACCTTCAACAAGGCCATTTTCAAGGTACATATTATCAATATTATGGTTAGTCAAGACCGCTATGTTATTCCATTAACAAAAAGTGCCTAAACATGCAATTCATGATCAATATCACATTTAAACATAAGTATAAGCAAGATTCAACATCATACATTATTAGGCAACAAAACCCTTTTTATTTGATTTCAAAAACACAATGTACACTCACTAATCTATGTGTGAAATACATGGGTTTAGATATATGAAGAGATACATTCCTTAAACTAGATGACACACTAATAATCTTGGCTCTTCCTTGGCACTAGATAAATACCTCCAAATCATAGCCTTCAATCTTGCTGCAAGAAGCCTTTAGAGTATTTTTGAATGTTTAAGTCTTGTAATGAAGACTTAGGAGGATACAATACCTTATTTAGTGAGTGATTTTAGGTTTTTAGGAATAGGAAATAACAAAAAGTTACTTGGTTAAAGTTGAGAAGCTAAGTGATGTAAGAGTACGACTCCCCCTTATGGTTCCTTGAGCAATCGTACCCTAGGGTACGAGGGGTACCCTAAATCATACCTTAGACCTCTCCTAGGTCAACCACACAGTTATGGGTACAAGTGGGCACCCTTTATTAGTAACCAAGGGTATGAATCATGCCCCAATCGTGAGCTCTATCCATAGAAAAAAATAGTTCACTCAATTTTGAGACTTCACTATATAAGTTGAGTAGTGTACGACTCGTATGCATGGTTATGACCAAGGGATGACCTAGTCATATGGAGGACAATATACTAACCTATAATGATGCCTGGTATACTAAAGATGAGAGGAATAAGTGTATGAATTATGAAAAAGGGTGTGACTCAATGCTCCAAGTCACACCCAACTCAGAGACACCAAAAGTTCTTTTTTTTAATGGTTCAAAGTCTAGGTGTTTCAATTCTCCCCCACTTGGGATCATTCACCCATGAATGATGGGAAAGAAAGTATAAACACAATTTAAAACATCAATATGCATAAAACCATACCTTATACAAGTTAGAATCATGTACACAAGAAGGATACAACACAACACATATCATGATTATCATCAGTCATCCATTTGTTTCTTTGGTATTAGGACTCAAACCTATTACTTATCAAACACTTACTTATCTTAAAACTTAGGGACTACAACCCATCACTTTCAAAGACATAAAAAAACTCAAAGAATTAAGGACTTCAACCCATTATCTATCAAAGACACAAATCACGCAAGGAGTTTTAACACATACGTCCATCACAAGCATCCAAAATAGGAAATAAATATGGGTACTTGGACTTTATTTCCTCTATCGCCGCCAAAGTAGCTTCCTCGAACTTATCGTTCCTCCATAGAACCTTTATTGAAGCCATCTCTTTTGTTCTCAATTGGCAAACTTGCTGATCCAAGATCGTCACCAGGATATCCTCATAGGTCAAAGATTCTGAGATAGTAACATCTCCAGAGGGGAGAACTAAGAAAGGATCACAAATACATTTCCGCAATATAGACACATGGAAAATCGGGTGAATGGAGTCTATACTAGGAGGACACTCAAACTCATAGGCAACAATGCCAACCCTCTTCACAATCAAGTAAGGCCCAACATAGTGGTTGTTGACACCTAATTTTTGCCCTCTGCGACTAACTTTAATTTTGAGTTTCTTGAATTGTAAATAAAATCACAACAAATATTTTATATGAATAAAAATCTTTGTCTCATTTTAAGTAGCAATTATATATCGTCATATTCAATTATACGGAAATTTTATAATTGTGTCACTTAAATATATATTTTGCAAAATAGTGAATTTTAATTAGGGATTACTTTTGAAACTAAATTCAAATGATTTAAATATGATTTACTCTAAAAATAATTTATTTGGATAAATACTTGTTTAATTTTATTAAATTTAGAAGTTCGGGATTAAACAGTTGATAATTCGCATGGGATCTTGATTCAATTTAGCCAATTTATTAAATTGGGCCATAATAGAAATTAATTAGGCCACAATTTCAAGGTAATTGAATAACTAATTCTCAATTGGCCAAGATTGGATGAAATGGGTCAAATCTCATGTCAGGTCGGCTATTTTGTAAAGTAATAATTCTAGTCCTAATTTATTCTAACCAACCCAGGACCAATACTAAATCACCAACCCTTGTTCTTTTTTTATCATCCCAACGACACCAGCCCAACATATCTTAACCTGGCCCAATCCTCCCATCTCTTCCCTTAACCTAACAAATAGCAGCAAATACCAATAATTCCAAATCACAAATAATATTCATTGATGACCCATAATAATTTCGATGCGAACAGAAACAGTTCCAAATCCATCAACCTCAACCCAAAAATTATGAAATTGATCTGATCCGACCCTTCCCCATATGCATCCTACTTGAATTCATACGAGAATAACCTTAAATCTTCTAGAATATGGTAAGTTCGCTCCTCCCAACATTCAAATCCCTAAAAATCTAGATTAATCCGTACGATTTCATACATATTTGGTAAAGTTTCATTGGTGCTTAGGGGATTCATCCACTTCCCCAATTTCTATTGGTTGCTTTTTGAAAATCTGTTGGGGGAATCCAAAATTAGGACATTTTCAAAAGTCCCAAGAGGACCCTATTCATCTCCTATATAAGAAGCCTTTCATTCTTTGAGGAGGGGGATTTTTTTCTTTCTTCTTCCCTTTTGAGTTGGAAATTTTAGAGCCAAAGGGGGTTTGAAAGTATAGGGTGGAAATTGTGGGGAAAATTTTGGGAGGGTGGAAAATTCTTTAAAAAAAAGCAGAATAATTTTTTTTAGAGCACATTAGCTTCTTTAGTAGAATTATAGCTTTCTTTCTTCTTTGGAAGCTAATCGTTTAACTAGAAGCCTTGAAGGTTTGTCAACTGATTACAATTTTTGAGTTGACAATGATGTTATTTTTTGGTGGTTGCAAATCCGATTCTAGTTCATGTCCTATTTTGCTGCTCCCAAATAGGTAATATCCCACTCCGTTTAATAATTTGATTCTTCTCCTTCATCTCTCCATTCTGTAGTTGTATTAGCATTTTATTATTGATATTATTGATATGGTATGTTGGGATTTGCTATTGTAGAGGTCTTGTAAGACCATAGGGTATGTTTACTGAAGATAATGCTTGTCATGAGATTACGGTTAATGTCAAAATGCCAGTTTAGTTGTTAAAACTTTTGGCCTGAGTCTCATTTTCTTGTCCTAATTTTATAATCTGTTATTTGATTTTAAAATTGATAATTAGCTACCGATTTACCATTGTGTATTGGTATTTCTTGTGAGTTTAATTCACTAATTTTTATCAAGCCTATTTTAATCTTACTTGACTGGCTAGTTGAATGTTATTTTGTTTGAGTCATTCTCTACTTAGATAGTAACGTCACTAGAAGGACTACTTTGCGAGTTCCTTCGGCCTCTCAAATGTCAAAGAGAATGACCAAATGTGCCCAATAATGAAAGGTTGCCAAGAAATCCTAGGATCCCTCAACGATCATTTTATTTGAGTCCATCGAAATGAGGAGGAGGACAAAAGATACAATATTCTACTGGCTCCTCTCTTCATCTTATCGGTTGCATCCATTTTTTAGTGAAATTTTGAAGTTTGATTTTCTATTTTGTGTTCGTTTCAAGATAGTATGTTTGTCTATTTGAATCCCATGGAAATATGATGGCTTTGTTGAAGAATGTTATACAAATTTGGTCTATTTTGATACATTTGATCTCTAAATCAATGAAGTTTATAGAATTTTCCCTTTGAATTTGATTTGTATTACTTTCTACTTGGGTGTCGATTTCACCGTCTAGAACTACTAATGTTTTGCAAGACCATGTTCACTAGCTAGTAGCGATCTCCCTCATCTCCAAAGACTATCAAAGACTGAAGAACCAACTTTTGTTCCATGATGTTCGCAATGTTCGAATAGTAGATTTTGCAAGACTGTTATAGTGATTGTTTTTTTGAATAGTAGATTTTTTTGGGGTAACTTATCATCATCGCGACCTTCAATAGTTTGGAAACTCTTTGGATAAAAAATGGGGGATTGAGGGTTGATTATTTCTTGTTCATATTGTTGAAAGGTTTTATTTGTTCGTATTTTTTAAAGGGCAAATATCAGTGTATATTGCAAAGTTTTTACTAATTTTTGTTCACTATCTTTGAGCACTATTTTCTGAATTGAAATTTCATTTTTTGTTGTTTTGAAGCCACTGTCATATGAAATTTTTTTAATGTTCAGCATGTTGATTTGCTTTTTCACTACTCTCTCATTAGGTTTCTTGGTTAGGTCATACCGTTAAATTTAGGCATGAAATTCTTCGAAATATCTTGTAAATTACTTTCTTCTTTCTACGAAAACATGATATTTTACCATGGTTTTGATATGATTTGTTTTTTAAGTGTTTGACTTCATTTGAGTTTAGTGTTGGAAGAAAACTTATAGTTTCTCTATTAGAGGAGACCTTTGTCACCTTTTTGTTTTGGTTGTCCTATATCCTGTTGTGGAAATGTTTTATTTTACATATAAATGATCTTTCTTAGTGAAAAAGTATTTGCCTGGACATTACTGAGGATTCTCTACCTGCTGCATTCTGATTGAGAAAGAGTTTTAGTGATACACTCTTCTTTATGCCTTTTTTACTCATGGATTGATATTTTTATTGCCTGCAAATGTTACCATTATTATTTCATAATTTATCTATGAGTGTAAAATTCTCAAACATGTATTAAATCCTTCATTTCATTTTCTTTTGCATGAACCCGTTTGGGATTCAAAATGGACTTTTGCCCTTGCATTATGTGATGGTCCATTGAGGCCCACTCTCTTATTAGAAGATTTTTGAAAAAACAAAAAAGGCAACTTCGCAGCATATGGATGCAAGGAGTCGAAAGAAGGGAAACGGGTTAAAGTCCTATTCTTGAAGCGACGATGAAACCCAAGCCTCATTTTTGTTTATTTATTTGTTGTCGTTATTTATTTATTGTTGTAGTTTTATTACTATTTATTTATTTATTTATTTCGTTATTCATTCATTTGGGCTTCTAAGACAATGTTATAAATTTAATATAGGTGGAGCGGATTTTGGACCATAAAGGCCCAAAAACTAGATTAGGACAGGTAGAGTGGGTCGAAAGCCCAATTAGACTAGGACAGGTCTTGATTTGGGTCCAATGGCCCAAATCCTTTACTTTCTCCTTCCTTTCTCCTTTTATGTATTTATTTGTTTATCAGTTTCATTTAGACTTAGCTAAAATCACTACTAAGTCGCCAAAATCTATTTTACAAAAGTTTTTCTAAAAAGTCAATCAGTTTTCAATAAATTAAATTTTTAGAAGTTAATCAAAAGATATTTACAAACAGTCCGGATAACTGCAAGTTAGCCGACGTTTTAGGTGCCTAACAGCTTCCTAAAATGTTAATATGAACCTCTTACTCGGAATCTTCAAAACCTGAATGATTTTTCTATTTTGGATCGTTCAAAGTATTTTATAAAGGTTTCTTAATTCCTTCTCAAAATTAAGTGGTGACTATTCTCAAAGTCAAAATTTCTAACTAAATTTTTGATTTCATCTTTTGATTAATTGTTTTCATGTTTATATATTTTGATTTTGTGGTATTTAATTATTTCATCTCATAGCATATTACTGCATTTATTTATAAACTATTTTGGGGTTTCATGGATATCCCGACCCTTATTGTTCAATTCTAAATAATGTGTTGGAAATATGAAGATTTATTAGCATGTGAGTCATCTGATGGATATTCGTATTTCCAAACCCAAGTCGTCTGCTTGGGAATCTGGTTTAAACCCACTCTAGACAATTAGGATAGAGAAAAAACAAAATCCTATTTTAGGCATGAGCCTAGGACGACCCAATACCTGGGGGAGTTATTGGTCCCATTAGAAAACTTTCCCTACGTCTATTGATGCCGAGTCAATTACAAACGAATCATATTTATGTGTTGAAGAACTATATGTTTATTTAATCCAATCCATTATCCTTTGGGAGTTAGGGAGAAGACTTGTTTTACTTACTTTTGTATAAGGATGCCTCAATCGTACACTGATTGATAAAGAAATTGAAACAAGTCAAGCAAGAAATTGATCGATTTGGACAGTAGCATGGAATCTATGGCACAGTTATACGAAATTCGCTTGATCATTAATGGATGTCGCCAATAATGATGAGTGGACAAAGCTAAGAGGGCGAAGGCCGATAAAAGAAGCATTCAGGAATTAGTATTTACTATCTCCTATGCGGGACATTACTTTTGCTCTCATATTATTTTCCCTTTCCCTAAAGATTGTATCCCTTTTGTGCAACTTTTGTAGGCATTTATGCCATTTATGTATATCTATGAACGTTTTAGGGGGAAAATGGATTGTCTTTAAAAAGGCGTATATTTTCTTCAAAATTCATTAGGCCTAAACCCTTGGCTCAAAAGGGTCACCCAATTAGGATGCACATTTATTACAATATACTTGTGTAATATTACTGTTTATGTGCTTATACGTGTTATGTTGATTTGAATCAAAGGCAAATTGATCCAATCCCACTTTCCATAGAACATCTCTAGGTAGAAATATACCCCACTATCTAAAAGTCTGACCAAAAGTACTCCAAGTCTCCCAAGTTTTTTAGAAAATTCCGCAGTCATTCTTAAAACTTTCAAAATGATCGCTACCATTTTTAAAAAGTTGATTTTAGAATCAAAAAAAGCAGTTATAGTTTTGAACTACGTAGGGCCTGATTTCTCCCCTGGGAGATACATGGGCAGCCTTTCGGCCCAGCCCCTATCTTCAAAAACTCTGTTGTCCTCCACTTTCTTCAAAGAAGAAGAAGAGTTGAATCTTCCCGACAAATTCCACCTATCCACATTATTGAGCAAAATTCTGTTCATTAAAATTCTCGAGTCATCATTACTTCACAGATCAATTTGCATGAGATAAGAAACAACTCTATGTGTTTACTTCCTACTTTATCATCTTACTTTACTTATTACTAACGGAATCTAACACATCAGTGTTTGAGTTGTTTTTACTTTGCAGCTAATAGAAACTACTTTGTGTTGGTACAAAATGACCCTATTTCACTAGATGAAAGTGAATAAGAGATCCTATCTTGACTATAACTTTGTTACAGGAAAATAAAAATGACTAGTAGTAAAACTGGACTCTACCAATCATTTTTCAAAACCTATAAGCGATGGTCTCGAGGATGGAATAAATAAAAATATGAGGGAAGAATTTTCCAAGACAACTGGAATCATAGATCTTTAATTGGAGGAAACATTATTTAATTGGGCCTCTACTCCACTTATGACTCATCGCCTATCGTATAACAACAACTCAAAACCTGTCTTTGTTATGTCATGTCAAGAAATAAGATAATGATAGCCCTAGAATAGTAAACAAAAAAGTCAAAGAGTTCGAGAATCAAAGAATCCTGATCTAGAGGAAATCGATTGATGACTAAGGGAATTGGACATTTGATCCTTTGTTCTATCAAGAAAAATGTAATGAAACCATCATGTCATCCATAGAGTGTTTATTTCTAGTAGGATAGATAAGAGTATCTAGGGCTATTTAACCCTGAAGATGAGTTTATGTATGAACTACGTTTGACCTGAATTCCCAAGAAAGGGATACGTAGGTGGCCTATGTCGTCTTTCGTCAACCCCTTAGTAAAATTTATACATTCCTTTCATGTACGAACTATGTGATGACATGAATTCCCATAAAGGTATACATAGGCGTCCTATGTCAGCTTCGGTCAATCCAATAAAATGTTATATATATCCCTAGTGTAGTCCTTAACTACATTTGACCTGATTCCTGCTTCCATGGGATACGTAGGCGCCCCAACAGCTCGGTCATATAACCCCAATAAATGAAAACTGGGGAAGAATTTTTGAGAAGGAATCTTGAAAATTCAGAAGAGGAAGACTATCATCTAACAAAGAGAACAAAGACAAACAAAGACTTCGGATCCTTTCATGTTGATATCATCTTAAACAACTTTAAACTGGGTCAGAAATTTTGAGGAAGGCCTCAAAATTTCCACCAAACACTGAAATATATTTCAAATTCCCCAGCACCAGAGGTTAAAGTCAAACTTTTAAATTCACCATCGAATATAGTCAAAACCAAGAGGAAGAAGTTTGTTGGGCTTGTACATGACATGATTGGCAGAGATTTTCTAAAGCTTTTTAGAAATTTTTGAAACTATTTTCTAAAATTAATACTACTTGCAAAAAATTTATACAAATATTTTACTTAGTGACTGCCTAGACGTCTATTGGAGCAAGGAGTCGGGTGGAGGTACCAACATGACAGAATACTCGAAAGATAGCGAGGAGCAAACCAAGGATCGAAGGAGGTCAACATAGAGTAGTTTTACTCAAAATAATTATTTTTCTGTGGATGCAGAGATCAATACACAAAATGAGAGTCTCTTTCAAAAATTCCCAAGGAAGTTGGGAGCCACACCTGAGAATTAATACTCCAGAATGGTATTTTTTTGGTATCCCTAAAAGTAGGTTTAATACCCATTTATCGAGGACCTTTTGAATTGTCTATCTCATTTCTTGAGATCATGAAGGATAAACAAAGGTGTCTTATCTACTTTATGAATATTGCATTTAGAATTTTTATAAATAAAATAGTAGCTACCAAAAGTGATTTTGTGTCTACTAAATATTTACCTTGAACGCAGGTACATTCAAGGGAGTTAGCGCAATAAATATAATAATCAAAGGATCACTTAATAGGAGGAAGAGTAGAGATTAAACCTCAAAATTTGCCTTGAAGTGAAGTAACAGTATTTGAGTACATGTAGAAAGCAAGACGCAGACAAATGAACTCAAGTGAAACTATTTTCAAATCACCGAAAAAATAATTGCATATCACTGTGGCGAGGGCCATTTCATATCATTGCCAAGAGGCTCATTTCATATCATTGCCAAGAGGCTCATTTCATGCTATTGCCGAGAGGTCCATTTCATATCATTGCCGAGAGGGCCATTGTATTTAATATGTGTTGACACATAAGATATAAATGCTGGCATCAAGGATGTCATCAGTATTTCATATCTGTTGACACGCAAGACATAAACACTGGCATCGAGGATCTCATCAACAATTTATATCTATTGAAACGTAAGACATAAATGCTAGCATCAAGGATATTATCAGCATTTAATATCTGTTGACATACGAGACATAAATGCTGGCATCGAGGATATCATCAGCAATTTATATCTATTGAAACATAAGACATAAATGCTGGCATCAAAGATATTATCAGCATTTAATATTTGTTGACACACGAGACATAAATGCTGGCATCGAGGATATCTCACCATTTTATGAATTAGCATCTGAATACATCAAGAGCACACGACTTGAAGGGACTCCTTTAAGTCGGTATCTAAAGACTGATGATATATGATATTTCCTAGAAATTGACCATTTGAGGGTCATCTATAAGTCATATTATTTGAAATAGGACAGTGTGCAAGATCACCTATGATTTGATAGCCTGTAGATCATCCATAAGCCACTACAACATCCTAATCGGATAGTGTGTAAGATCGCCAATAAATCAATAGTTTGGAGGTTATCCATAAGTCGCAACTAAATCCTTACCGGAGAATATGCGAGATTATCAAATCGATATGTCCAAGGGTTCTCTATAAGCCGTGTCATATCCAAGATCGATTATGTGCAGGATTACCCAATGACTAGCAATTTGAGTGACATCTACAAGTCATATTGTATCCAAGGTCGGATGATGTATAGGAACACCTAAAAGTTAGTGATTGGAGGGATATCTATAAGCCATCTCTTATCCAAGGTCGGATAATGTGCAGGATTACCTAAAAGCTAGCAATTCAAAGGATATCTTTAAGTAGCCTCGTATCCAACATCAAATAATGCACAAGATTATCCAAAGATTGACAATTTAAGGGAAATTTATAAATCCATCATCGGCTATAAATGGAGAGGTTATCATTCCACATACATCAAGTGATATAGGTAACCAAAAGGGTTTCCATACCAGCATAAAATTACACAATTGTAAGGACCATTCTGTATAAAGTATCGACGGTGTCTAAAAGGGCCAACCCACTTTAAAGACATATTCAACCAACAAATGTTATAATTATATAACAATCAAGAGTGTTGTTGTGTTTTTGGTTGCCAGTTATTTTATTCCAAATAGGTACATAAAGAGATGACTCCACTTTTTAGGCCACAACTCACGTGGAGATATGGTAAAAGACTACATACCTATTTCATAAATTATGTTTAACACTAACACTTTTTTCTTGAAGAATTTCTGAGAGTATCCAATAGGATGAAAATTTCAAATCAAAACTGCAGGTTCGGACAACTTCAGCTAGGATGCAACACAACGTAGAACTCTTTCTTAGCAGCAAAATGGGATACAGTCTAGAGAGGGATGTCAAGCTCTCTGGATGTGAGATTAAGGATGATCACCAACACCATCTAACCACACCCCTATAAGAAGGCATTTGGGTTTCCCGGGATATTCTCATTTCAACTTCGCCTTTGAGATACTTCTAAACTTACATCGAAGGTAGTCTTCTATTTCTTTCAAATTTGAATGATAGGACACCTAGAGTTTTGGAAATTATGTACAGGTAAGTTTTTTCCTATGGATATGAAGGATCCCACATTCATTCTTAAGAGTTTACAATCTTCTTTTCCTTAACTCATTAATTTGCCACTCATCCCGAGCCAAAGATCGTCTAAAATAGAAGACTATATTTTCTACCAATTGAGTCAAACGACAAATAGTCTGATTTCCTAAAATCTTGAGGATATGTAAGCCGAGCTCTGTGTATAAAACTCGACAGTATTCCAACCTCCCCCAAATCTCTTTATTGCCCAGCTTCTCCATTTAATCAAAAACTCTAAAACCGTGATAGTTGGTGAATTTTCTTGAAAATCATGCTTAAAATCAAGCTTTATAAACTACAAGTGGCCTGAAATCTTATGAAACTTGTGATATATAGGAAACCTGATACCAAGGTTCGGCCATAACTTGATACAACTTGTGCAAAAAAACAACCTCTCTTAGATACAAATTTATGATCGAACAAAAATTAGGAACGTCAACCTCCATTTGCCCAGGATTACTTGCATCCATCCTACCCAAAGGGATGGGGCATTTGTTGACACCTAATTTTTGCCCTCCGCGACTAAGTTTAATTTCTAGTTTCTTGAATTTTAAATAAATCAAAACAAATATTTTATCTGAATAAAAATCTTTGTGTCATTTTAAGTAGCAATTATATATCGTCATATTCAATTATATGAAAATTTTATAATTGTGTCACTTAAATATTTATTTTAAAAAATAGTGAATTTTAATTAGGGATTACTTTTGAAACTAAATTCAAATGATTAAGATATTGATTTAAATATGATTTACTTTGAAAATAATTTATTTAGATAAATACTTGTTTAATTTTATTAAATCTAGAAGTTTGGGATTAAAAAATTGATAATTCATATGGGGTCTTGATTTAATTTAGCCAATTTATTGAATTGGGCCATAATTGAAATTAATTAGGCCACAATCGCAAGGTAATTGACTAACTAATTCTCAATTGGCCAAGATTGGATGAAATAGGTCAAATCTCATGTCAGGTCGGCTATTTTGTAAAGTAATAATTCCAGTCCTAATTTATTCTAACCTACCCAGGCCCAATACTAAATCAGTCACACTTGTTTTTTTTATTAGCCCAACGACACCGGCCCAACACATCTTAACCTGGCCCAATCCTCTTATCTTTTCCCTTAACCTAAAAAACAGCAACAAACATCAAAATTCCAAATCGCAAACAATATTCATTGATAACCCACAATAATTTTGACCCGAACAGAAACAGCTCCAAATCCATCAACCTCAACCTAAAAATTATGAAATCGATCTGACCCTACCCTTCTCCATACATATCCTACTTAAATTCATGCAAGAATAACCTCAAATCTTCTAGAATATGGTGAGTTAGCTCCTCCCAACATTCAAATCCCTAAAAGTCCTGATAAATCCGTATGATTTCATACAGATTTGGTAATATTTCATTGGTCCTTAGGGGAATCATCTACTTTCCCAATTTCTATTAGATTCTTTTCTGAAATCTGTTGGGGGAATCCACAATTGAGATATTTTCAAAAGTTCCAAGAGGACCCCTATTCATCTCCTATATAAGAAGCCTTTTGTTCTTTGAGAAAGGAGATTTTTGTCTCTCCTCTTCCCTTCTGAGTTGGAAATTTTAAAGGAAAAGGGGGTTCGAAAGTCTGGGGTGGAAATTGTGGCAAAACTTTTGGGAGGGTGGAAAATTCTAAAAAAAAGAAGAAGAAGAAATTCTTTTAGAGTACATCAGCTTCTTTAGTAGTATTATTACTTTCCTTCTTCTTTGAAAGCTAATCGTTTAATCGGAAGCCTTAAAGGTTCATCGAATGATTACGATTTTTGAGTTGACAACAATGTTATTTTTCGATGGTTGGAAATCTAACGCTAGTTCATGTCCTATTTTGCTACTCCCGAATAGGTAATATACTACTCTGTTTATGCTTTCGATTCTTTCTCATTTATCTCCCCATTCTATAGTCATATTAGTATTTTATGATTGATATTATTGATATGGTATGTTGGGATTAGCTGCTGCAGAGGTCTTGTAAGACCATAGGGTATATTTGCTGAAGATAATGTTTGTCATAAGATTATAGTTGATGTCAAACTGCCAGTTTAGCTGTTAAAGCTTTCGGCTTGAATCTCATTTTCCTGTCTCGCTTTTATAATCTTTTATTTGATTTTAAAATCGCTAATTAGCTGCCGATTTGTTGTTGGGTATTGGTATTTCTTGTGAGTTTAATTCACTAATTTCCATCGAGATTCCTATTTTAATCTTCACTTCACTGGCTAGTTGAATGTTATATTGTTTGAGTAATTATCTACTTAGCTAGTAACGTCACTAGCAGGACTACTTTACGAGTTCCTTTGGCCTCTCAAATGTCAAAGTGAATGACCAAATGTGTCCAATAATGAAAGTTTGCCAGGAAATCCTAGGATCCCTCGACGACCATTTCATTTGAGTACGTTGAAATGTGGAGGACGGAAGATACTATATCCCACTAGCTCCTCTCTTTTTCTTATCGATTGCATTCATTTTTAGTGAAATTTTGAAGTTTGATTTTCTATTTTGGGTTTGTTTCAAGACAGTATGTCTGTCTTTTTTAAGCCCATGGAGAATATGATGGCTTTGTTGAAGAATGGTATACAAATTTGGTCTATTTTGATCCGTTTGATGTCAAAAATCAATGAAGTTTATAGCATTTTCCCTTTGAATTTGATTCGTATTACTTTCTACTTTGGTGTTAATTTCACGGTCTAGAACTACTAAAGTTTTGCAAGACCATGTTTGCTAGCTAGTAGCGATTGCCCTTGTTTCCAAAACTGTAATAGATCGAAGAACCAGTTTTTGTGCCATGATTTCACGATGTTCGAACAGTAGATTTTGCAAGATTGTTATAGTGATTGTTTTTTTGAATAGTAGATTTTATTTGGGGTATCTTATCATCATCGCGATATTCAATAGTTTGTAATCTCTTTGGATAAAAAATGGGGGGTTGAGGGTTGATTGTTTCATGTTCATATTATTGAAAGGTTTTATTTGTTCGTATTTTTTTGAAAGATTTCACTCATTTTTGTTCACTGTCTTTGAGCACAATTTTATGAATTGACATTTCATTTTTTGTTGTTTTGAGGCCACTGACATATGAAATTTTGTTAATGTTCAGCATGTTGATTTGTTTTTCCTCTACTCTCTCATTAGATTTCTTGGTTAGGTCATACGGTTATATTTAGGCTCGAAATTCTTCGAAACAGCTTTTAAATTACTTTCTTCTTTCTATGAAAACATGATATTATCCCATGGTTTTGATATGATTTGTTTTTTTAAGTGTTTGACTTCATTTGAGTTTAGTGTTGGAAGAAAACTTATAGTTTCTCTATTAGAGGAGACCTTTGTCACCCTTTTGTTTTGGTTTTCCTATATCCTGTATTGGAAATGTTTTCTTTTATATATAAGTGATCTTTCTTAGTGATAAAGTATTTGCCTGGACATTACTAAGGATTCTCTACCTGCTGCATTCTGATTGAGAAAGAGTTTTAGTGATACACTCTTCTTCATGCCTTTTTTTTACTCATGGATTGATATTCTTATTGCCTGCAAATGTTACCATTTTTATTTCATAATTTATCTATGAGTGTAAAATTCTCAAACGTGTATTAATTCCTTCATTCCTTTTCTTTCGCATGAACCCGTTTGGGAGTCCAAATGGACTTTTTCCCCTTGCATTATGTGATGGGCCATTGAGGCCCACTCTCTTTTTAGAAGACATTTAAAAAAAATAAAAAGGCAAATTCACAGCATATGGAAGCAAGGAGTCGAAAGAAAGGAAATGGGTTAAAGTCCTATTCTTGAAGCGACGACGAAACCTGAGCGTCGTTTTTGTTTATTTATTTGTTGTCGTTATTTATTTATTGTTGTCGTTTTATTATTATTTATTTATTTTTTCTGTCATTATTCATTCATTTAGGCATCGAAGCCAATGTTGTAAATTTAATACAGGTGGAGCAGATTTTGGGCCAAAAAGGCCCGAAAACTAGATTAGGACAGGTGGAGTGGGTCGAAAGCCCAATTAGACTAGGACAGGTCTCGATTTCGGTCTAACGGCCCAAATCCTTTACTTTCTCCTTCCTTTCTCCTTTTATATGTTTATTTATTTATCAGTTTCATTTAGACTTAGTTAAAATCCCTACTAAGTCACCTAAATCTATTTTACAAAAGTTCTTTCTAAAAAATCGATCACTTTTCAATAAATTAAATTTTTAGAAGTTAATCAAAAGATGTTTTCAAACAGTCCAAATAACCGCAAGTTAGCGGACGTTTTAGGTGCCTAACACCTTCCTAAAACGTTAATAGGAACCGCTTACTCAGAATCTTCAAAACTTGAACGATTTTTCTGTTTTGGATCATTCAAAGTATTTCATAAAGGTTTCTTAATTCCTTCTCAAAATTAAGTGGCAACTCTTCTCAAAAGTCAAAATTTCTACAAAACTGTGGGGACTATGCTTCCCCTTTTTACCGAACCGCATTACTCCCTTCATGGGAGATACTTTCAAGAATATCCAATCACCAATACAAAACTCTAAGGCCCTATGCCTCTCATCCGTATAGGACTTTTGGAAACTTGGAGTGGTTTTCAATCTATCGCGAATCACCTTCACCTTCTATAAAGCTTGGTGAAATTAATCGGGCCCAAGCAGAATATCATTATAAATAGTTGCGAATTGAAAGCGCTTACCCTCACCAACTTTGTACCACCCAATAGGAGATCGATATCTCCTTCCATACAATGTTTCGAAAGGTGCCATGACAATACTAGAGTGGTAACAATTATTA
Organism: Capsicum annuum; assembly: GCF_002878395.1. Taxonomy (NCBI): domain Eukaryota; kingdom Viridiplantae; phylum Streptophyta; class Magnoliopsida; order Solanales; family Solanaceae; genus Capsicum; species Capsicum annuum. The sequence goes on from NW_025859266.1 coordinate 136,393, forward strand.
TAGGAGAACTCAATCAAAGGCAAGTGGTCATACCAATTACCTCCATATTCCATTACACTAGCCCACCAAATATCTTCCAATGTTTGGATAGTTCTCTCCGTTTGTCCATCTGCTTGTGAGTGAAAACTAATACTAAGACAAACCTTAGTTCCCAAACCTCTTTTGAACGACTTCCAAAAGTGGGATGACAATGGAGGACCACAATCTGAGATAACATCGGAGCACTGTTCAACTTCATGATCTCCACAAAATTTAACCAGGAATAATCTTCTGCCGAGTAATTAGTTCTCACGGGAAAAAAATGGGGGGACTTGGTCATTCTATCAACAATGACCCAAATAGAATCACATTAATTTTGGGATCTAGGAAGAACGGTAATGAAATCATTATTAAGAAACTCCCCCTTCCACCCGAACAATACAATTCCATTGTACAAACCACCGGGCCTCATGTGCTCAACTTTTACTTGTTGACACATCATACACTTTTCCACATAGCTAGTGACATGATGATTCATATTATTCCACCAATAGAACTCCCTAAGGTTATGATATATCTTTGTGGAACTGAGATGAATAGCATTACAGCCTCCATGAGCCTCGACCATGACCCTTTCCCTAAATCCACTGACGTCGGGAACATATAGCCTATCTTTGTATCTAAAGACACCATCACCCCCAATCACAAAGTTTGCAACTTTGTGTTGGCCCACATTACTCTTGATCTTCATTAAGTTGAGGTCCAAAACTTGTTTCTCCTTTATCTCAATAACAAGAGATTTGAGATACTAGATACACAAATACACTACCATCCTCGAAGTCTGCAAGTCAAACTCTAAGATTTTCCAAATAGAAAATATCCTTCACCAAGTCACACTTATCCTCATCAACATGGGCCAAACTTCTCTTAGATAACTTACTAAGAGCATCGACGACTACATTCGCCTTACCAGGAAGGTAATGAAGACTCATATCATAATCTTTCAATAGCTCAAGCCACTTCTTTGTTAGAGATTCAACTCCTTTTAGGTAAACACATATTGGAGGTTCTTATGATCGAAAAACATATCAACATGAACACCATAGAGATAATGCTGCCAAATTTTCAAAGGAATAAATACGGCTAACAATTCTAAGTCATGGGTGGGATAGTTATTTTTATGAACTTTCAATTGCCTAAAATCATAGGCCACCACCCTACCATGTTGCATCAACACGCAACCAATACCGACATGAGAAGCATCATAATAGACCACTAAACCACCACTACCTTCGGGTAAGGTCAAAATCAAAGCCAAAATCAATTAATCCTTCAACTTCTCAAAACTAACCTCACATGCATCGAACCACAAAAGCTTAACCTTCTTCAGGGTCAACTTGGTCAACGACACAGCTATAGTGGAAAAACTATCCACAAAACTTTTATAACAACGGAATATACCCAAGGACGTTGAACATCGATTGGAGTTATTAGTCCAGGCCATTTCTTAACCATCGTGACCTTTTGAGGATCTACCATGATCCCTTCACTAGAGATGACTGACCAAGAAAAGTTATGGCTTTCAACCCAAACTCACACTTAGATAACTTGGCATATAAATGATGATCCTTTAGAGGTTACAACACGGCACAGAGGTGATTTATATGATCCACCTCACTCTTAGAACACACTAAGATATCATAGATGAAGACAATGACAATCATATCTAAGAATGGCTAAGAATGGATGGAAGACCCTATTCTTAAATCCATAAATGTCGTCGGGGCATTGTTCAACCCAAAGGACATGACAAAAATCTCATAGTGACCATACTGGGTTCTAAAGAAAGTCTTAGGGATATCCGTTTCCCTAATATTAAGATGATGATAACCCGATCTATGATCAATCTTAGAGAAACACTTAGCACCCAGAAGGTGATCAAACAAATCATCGTTCCTAGGAAGAGGGTACTTGTTCTTTACAGTCATATTGTTCAATTGACGATAATCAATGCACATACGAAGAAAATTATCATTCTTGCCATTGAAAAATATAGGGGAACCCCACAGAGATATGCTAGGATGTATAAACCCTAATATAAGAGATCTTTCAATTGCTTCTTAATCTTTTTTAGCTTTGTTGGGGCTATTCTATAAGGAGGGATAGAAATCGGACAAGTGTCCGAAACAAGATCAATCCCAAAATAAATTTCCATATCGGGAGAAACATTGGGAAGATCATCGAAGAACACATTGGAAACTCATTCACCACCAAAATGGACTCTAGAGAAGGATTTTTTGAATTAAAATCTTTAACTCAAACCAAATGATAGAAACAACCATTTGCAATCAACTTTCAGGCTTTAAGATAGGAAATAAACCTTCTCTTAGGCACCAAGGAAGTACCTTCCCATATAATGAATGGCTCATTAGGGAATTCGAACATGACCCTATGGTTCTTAGAATCTAAGGAACCATAGAAATAGTGCAACTAATCCATTCCAAAAATGACATCAAAATCAACTATGTCTAACTATATCTACTCAACAAGAGTATCCCTACCACTAAAATATACCACAAATCTCCTATAGAACCTTCTAATAATCACAGGATCTTCAATCGAGTAGAGGTCAAAAAAGGGATCAACATGTTATCAGAACCACAATAAAGATGCACAACCACGTATGGGGTCATATAAGAAAGGGTAAACCTTGGATCAAGCAAACAATACACTTCGCAGGAGAAAAGTATCAACATACCTGTGACAACATTAGGAGACGCCTCAGAATCCTGGTGGGTAGCAAGTGCATATAAGTAGTTTTGGCCAGTGTCATTACCAAAAATAAAAGCAGAGGCAGACAAATCTCCCTTTTGTGTGAGAGGAGTTGTTGTAGGAATAAGGACCCTGTTTGCCCAAAAAGCTACTAGAGAGGGGAACTCATGCTCTATGTGCCCAACCAGACCACAAGGATAACACAGGATCTTCCCCTTTTAACACTGATCGAGATGAATCTTATTGTAAAATCTAAAAGGAGTGGGGTAGCGACTACTAAGCATCACTATTATGGAATTGGGAACCCTTTGCCCGAAACCCATCACTAAATTGAGTCCAACAATCACCCAACGACTTTGGGTAAGGAGAACAAACACTAGCGGAGGAGAACGAACCCAAACTCCCCCACTTCTTTTATGGCCACTTTCCTCCATATCCACCACTACTCTCTGAAGGCCTAAACTTGTTGCCGTGCTTCTCAATAAGCTTAACTTATTTTTCTCATCCTCTACTTATTGCAAATACAGAATTAATCTATAAATATCCATGTTCTCAAACCACAAGGCCACCTTACTCCCAAGAACTAACTCATGGGATAATCCCGAGACAAAGTTATGTATTTTATCCCTCGTGCTAAAAACCATCTCTAGAGCATAACTTGACAATTGATAGTGTTTCAAAGAATACTATTGAATGGACATTCTCCCTTGCTTTTGGTTTATGAACTCTTTCGCATTAGCCTTCCTCAACTCCTGATGAAAGAATCGATCATCGAAAGCCTCTAAGAAATCTTTCCACAAAGCAGGACTAGTATCAACTCCACTAAACAACTCTTAATTTTTGAACCATTGGTACGTAACATCCTTCAATTGGTAGGATGCAAACTTCACGACATCAATTTCTGAAGCATGAATGATTTGGAATTTTGTATGAACTTCATCAATGAAGCCTTAAGGAACTTTTTCAACCTTCATACAAGAGAACATAGGAGGGCTTAACCTCATAAATTGGCCAACTCTTGTGGACTCAGAAGAAATAGTAGTTGGAGCACCATACTCCGCTTGAGAGGCTACTAATTTAGTTAAGAGGTTGATGGAGCGATGAAAATATGCATTAGTAGCATCCCTCTGAGGTAAAGAAAGAGTAGGGTCAATCTCATAGTTGGGGTTGGTGGGGATAGGTGGAACCCTATGAAGATATTGAATGTCGCAGCCCTAGCCCAGGTCCAAACCCAAGAAGTTAGGTGAGCTTCATCCATAGGGCTCTCAAAAGGGTTTGCTTAAGCCCTAGATCTCCTTGGAGGCACGATCTGAAAGATAGCAAATAGAAATAAGATAAATCCAAGAGTTTAAACTCTATAGCTTGAGATAGAAACACAAGAACGAGAAACCTTTCCTAAAATGTCTCATGGCTTCTATTTTATAAGTATGGAGTGCTTTACGCCCATAAAAGAGACCATACTTGACACAGTATTATGAACACCCAACTGACCATAAACCTAAGCTCTTATATAAACTTGACTCAACCCGAACCCTGAACCATGTCATATGGGCACACCAAGGTCATATTAACTGGAGGCCACCTCAATAACCTAACCTAAGCATCTCATCATACAATAGAAGCCAAAGAAACTCTGACTCACAAGTTAAAATTGTAGAAATAATATCATAACAAAACATTTCATTCATGATAACCCACTCATACCCAAGTTCATATTTGTTCACAACACATCTATATAAAATCAAAGTCAATAAATTTATATGTCAGGACAATCCATCGACAATAGCCAAAGCAAGTCTTAAAGAGACCAATTCTAAAGATAAGAGACCAAGAGGTACGTGTCTTCGAATGTAAGGAAGCTAACCACTTCAAATGAATTCATGAACTACTTCAATAACCCAATCACTGCGCGGGAAGAGAAGAAGATGCTCAGCCCCTATGTCACATGGGGACATAGCGCCTGAAGATGGTTAGTGATTGGAAAAATAGAAT
>NW_025859266.1:144135-168733 GCF_002878395.1 Capsicum annuum
ACAAAGTTTGCAACTTTGTGTTGGCCCACATTACTCTTGATCTTCATCAAGTTGAGCTCCAAAACTTGTTTCTCCTTTATCTCAATAACAAGAGATTTGAGATACTAGATGCACAAACACACTACCATCCTCGAAGTCTGCAAGTCAAACTCTAAGATTTTCCAAATAGAAAATATCCTTCACCAAGTCATACCTATCCTCATCAACATGGGCCAAACTTCTCTTAGACAACTTAGTAAGAGCATCGGCGACTACATTCGCCTTACCAGGAAGGTAATGAAGACTCATATCATAATCTTTCAATAGCTCAAGCCACTTCTTTGTTAGAGATTCAACTCCTTTTAGGTAAACACATATTTGAGGTTCTTATAATCAAAAAACATATCAACATGAACACCATAGAGATAATGCTGCCAAATTTTCAAAGGAAAAAATACGGCTAACAATTCTAAGTCATGGGTGGGATAGTTATTTTTATGAACTTTCAATTGCCTAAAATCATAGGCCACCACCCTACCATGTTGCATCAACACGCAACCAAGACCGACATGAGAAGCATCATAATAGACCACTAAACCACCACTACCTTCGGGTAAGGTCAAAACCAAAGCCAAAATCAATTAATCCTTTAACTTCTCAAAACTAACCTCACATGAATCGAACCACAAAAAGTTAACCTTCTTCAGGGTCAACTTGGTCAACGACGTAGCTATAGTGGAAAAACTATCCACAAAACTTTTATAACAACAGAATATACCCAAGGATGTTGAACATCGATTGGAGTTATTAGTCCAGGCCATTTCTTAACCATCGTGAACTTTTGAGGATCTACCATGATCCCTTCACTAGAGATGACTGATCAAGAAAAGTTATGGCTTTCAACCCAAACTCACACTTAGAGAACTTGGCATATAAATGATGATCCTTTAGGGGTTACAACACGGCACAGAGGTAATCTATATGATCCACCTCACTCTTAGAACACACTAAGATATCATAGATGAAGATAATGACAATCATGTCTAAGAATGGATGAAAGACCCTATTCTTAAATCCATAAATGTCGTCGGGGCATTGTTCAACCCAAAGGACATGATAAAAATCTCATAGTGACCATACTGGGTTCTAAAGAAAGTCTTAGGGATATCCGCTTCCCTAATCTTAAGATGATGATAACCCGATCTATGATCAATCTTAGAGAAACACTTAGCACCTAGAAGGTGATCAAACAAATCATCGTTCCTAGGAAGAGGATACTTGTTCTTTACAGTCATATTGTTCAATTGACGATAATCAATGCACATACGAAGAAAATTATCATTCTTGCCATTGGAAAATATAGGGGAACCCCACAGAGATATGCTAGGATGTATAAACCCTAATATAAGAGGTCTTTCAATTGCTTCTTAATCTCTTTTAGCTTTGTTGGGGCTATTCTATAAGGAGGGATAGATATCAGACAAGTGTCCGAAATAAAATCGATTCCAAAATAAATTTCCATATCAGGAGGAACATCAGGAAGATCATCAAGGAACACATCGGGAAACTCATTCACCACCAAAATGGACTCTAGAGATGGATCTTTCGAATTAAAATCTTTAACTAAAACCAAATGATAGAAACAACAATTTGCAATCAACTTTCGGGCTTTAAGATAGAAAATAAACCTTCCCTTAGGCACCAAGGAAGCACCTTCCCATATAATGAATGGCTCATTAGGGAATTCGAACATGACCCTATGGTTCTTAGAATTTAAGGAACCATGGCAACAGTGCAACTAATCCATTCCCAAAATGACATCAAAATCAACTATGTCTAACTCTATCAACTCAACAAGAGTATCCCTACCACCAAAATATACCAAAATTCTCCTATAGAACCTTCTAATAATCACAGGATCTTTGATCAAGTAGAGGTCAAAAAAGGGATCAACATGTTATCAGAACCACAATAAAGATGCACAACCAAGTATGGGGTCATATAAGAAAGGGTAGACCTTGGATCAAGCAAACAATACACTTCGCAGGAGAAAAGTATCAACATACCCGTGACAACATTGGGAGACGCCTCAGAATCTTGGTGGGTAGCAATTGCATATAAGTAGTTTTGGCCAGTGTTGTTACCAAAAATAAAAGCAGAGGCAGACAAATCTCCCTTTTGTGTGAGAGGAGTTTTTGTAGGAATAAGGACCCTGTTTGCCTAAAAAGCTACTAGAGAGGGGAACTCACGCTCTATGTGCCCAACCAGACCACAAGGATAACACAGGATCTTCCCCTTCTAACACTGATCGAGATGAATGTTATTGTAAAATCTAAAAGGAGTGGTGTAGCGACTACTAAGCATCACTATTCTGGAATTGGGCGCCCTGTGCCCGAAACCCACCACTAAACTGAGTCCAACAATCACCCAACGACTTTGGGTAAGGAGAACAAACACTAGCGGAGGAGAACGAACCCAAACTCCCCCACTTATTTTATGGCCACTTTCCTCTATATCCACCACTACTCTCTGAAGGCCTAAACTTGTTGCCTTGCTTCTCAATAAGCTCAACTTATTTTTCTCATCCTCTACTTATTGCAAATATAGAATTAATATATAAATATCCATGTTCTCAAACCACAAGGCCACCTTACTCCCAAGAACTAACTCATAGGATAATCCCGAGACAAAGTTATGTATTTTAGCCCTCATGCTAAAAACCATCTCTAGAGCATAACTTGACAATTGATAGTGTTTAAAAGCATACTATTTAATGGACATTCTCCCTTGCTTTTGGTTTATGAACTCTTTCGCATTAGCCTTCCTCAACTCCTGATGAAAGAATCGATCAATGAAAGCCTCTGAGAAATCTTTCCACAAAGCGGGACTAGTATCAACTTCACTAAACAATTCTCAATTTTTGAACCATTGGTATGCAACATCCTTCAATTGGTAGGATGCAAACTTCACGACATCAATTTCTGAAGCATGAATGATTTGGAATTTTGTATGAACTTCATCAATGAAGCCTTAAGGATCTTTCTCAACCTTCATACAAGAGAACATAGGAGGGCTTCACCTCATAAATTGGCCAATTGTTCTCTTGTATGAAGAAACGGTAGTCGGAGCACCATACTCCGCTTGAGAGGCTACTAATTCAGTTAAGAGGTTGATGGAGCGATGAAAATATGCATTAGTAGCATCCCTCTGAGGTAAAGAAAGAGTAGGGTCAATCTCATAGTTGGGGTTGGTGGGGATAGGTGGAACCCTATGAAGATATTGAATGTCGCAGCCCTAGTCCAGGTCCAAACCAAAAAGTTAGGTGAGCTTCATCCATAGGGCTCTCAAAAGGGTTTGCTTGAGCCCAAGATCTCCTTGGAGGCACGATCTGAAAGATAGCAAATAGAAATAAGAGAAATCCAAGAGTTTAGACTCTATAGCTTGAGATAGAAACACAAGAAAGAGAAACCTTTCCTAAAATGTCTCATGGCTTCTCTTTTATAAGTGTGGAGTGCTTCACGCCCATAAAAGAGACCATACTTGACACGGTATTATGAACACCCAACTGACCATAAACCTAAGCTCTTATATAAACTTGACTCAACCCGAACCCTGAACCATATCGTATGGGCACACCAAGGTCATATAAACTGGAGGCCACCTCAACAACCTAACCTAAGCATCTCATCATACAATAGAAGCCAAAGAAACTCTGACTCACAAGTTAAAATTGTAGAAATAATATCATAACAAAACACTTCATTCATGATAACCCACTTATACCCAAGTTCATATTTGTTCACAACACATCTATATAAAATCAAAGTCAATAAATTTATATGTCAGGATAATCCATCGACAATAGCCAAAGCAAGTCTTAAAGAGACCAATTCTAAAGATAAGAGACCAAGAGGTATGTGTCTTCCAAAGTAAGGAAGCTAACCACTTCAAGTAAATGCATGAACTACTTCAACAACTTAATCATTGCGTGGGAAGAGAAGAAGATGCTCAACCCCTATGTCACATGGGGACATAGCGCCTGAAGATGGTTAGTGATTGGAAAAATAGAATGTAACTTAAGGATAAGTGATAAAACAACATCATTAATCAACAACAAGTCAATATATCACAATTTATCTCATTCATACACTTATCCATGCATATAGGTATATCACATGCCAATCTAAGGGACAAGTCTAATCAATTATGCTTCAAATAATCATTCATTAATTTGTAGCACACTCGCAAGTGTACGTGGCCTACCAATTAATACAGTGGCCTTCAATAAAGTCGATTATCAATCCCACAGGGACTTTTTCTAACGACTATTCAATTCTAGTTCACAATTAAGATTAATTGATAAGAGCATAACCAAAAGAGAGTTCTGAATATTTGTAAACTAAAATAAAGTAAACAATGCATAAAATAAAGTTCTTGAGAAAATCAATAGGATAAAGACCAAGGTTAAAGAACTTGGAACAATCATACTATGTTATTGAACTTCATTCATAAAATCATCTATCTTTGTTGTTGATTCGTAGGGATAATCACATGATTATGGCCTCCCAACCTCTAATCGTCTACCTAACTAGGACATTACAACTATATCATTGAGTGGGTAGGTAATAATCCAATTAAGTGCTTAAATCTATCATCCTACGTGTTAATCAAGTAAGGATTCTAGGTAAATTCCTTCCCTAGATGCTAATTTGAATTCCTTGTTTTATATAAGAATACAAACCCTACTTTGTTTATCCCCACGTTCTATCTCCCTATTCCCTCTCCCGAGATAAAAAGGTCATCAATATATGTATTCTAAGGGTGATCAATCCTCAAAATAGTTAAATCAAGAATAAACAAGAAACTAAATATGATAAGAAAATTAAAAGAAATTAATCCAATATGATAGCAATCATGTTCATGGATCTAACCTCAAAAGGGGAGTTTTTAGCTAGTAATAATCATAATCATGATCCAAATTCTTGAATACATTTTATGATATAATTACAATCTAAATAAATATGTAAAAACCCACAAAAATAGAAGATGTAGAAGCTCCCAATTTCGTCCAAGACGTAACGAGATCCAAAATATTTAATAAAGTATGTACATAATGTATTTATAGTATGCCAATCCTTTGCCATGTAGGAGTAGGAGATATCACATGCTTTTAAGAACCAAACTTAGAGCATTGAAATGAAGAATGCGACGCTATCTCATTAGCCCCGATATTAGCATGTGTCGCGCCCATTGGGGTGCAAAAATATAGTATGCATCACGGGCATTGTTGCATCGAAATAAAGGCCGTTGCGCATACATATCGCATGCCCTCATTGGAAGTTACATCTCACAAATTTATCTAAGGTAAAGAAGCACTCTATGGAGCTTGCGTCGCAGGCATATCTCCTACAGCTACTAGAAATTGAATCCACTATATTTTCTAAGTGTTCAACGTCCATTCTTTTTATCCAAGCCTTGTGATGTTATTTTACCTTCCCTTTCGAGCTTTTGGTGTTATTTCCCATTTAATTTCTAGCTCGTTTAACATATATGTATCACCATGATCAAATATACAAGAATACTATATCATCAAACACTATGGATTAGAGTTCAACATATTAAAATGACAAGAACGACAAACTAAAAACTCAATCTAAGAACTAGTCTCGACCACTTTACGCTATAATGTATTGTTGACTCTTGGATCATTTTAATTAAATGTTGCACACTTTAAATAGGTTGTTCCACATAATATGACAAATTAAAACCATATCAAATTCATTTAACATACTAGAATCCAATGCAATAGATTAGAACAACACCTAGCTCAAGCTAGTAACACTAGTTTTCTTGTCTAAACTCTAAATGACTCAATTAAGCACAAACTTGTTTGGAAACACTTTTAACCATTGTATACACATCCTTGAACACTTATATTCTTATTTATACCATTATTCACATATTAAGAAAATGAATTATCTTCAAAATAATACTAAACAAGCTAGAATAGTAACACTAGAGTGTACAAATACACTCAACATCACCACCTCACACTTAAAGCCTTGTTCGTCCTCGAAAAACTCTTTACTATAAGTATATAAGATTTGGAGAATCAACAGTTTCACTACATGAAAGACAATTAAAGTAGTACTACAATGACAACACAGAATGCAAGTTTCTACACTAAGCATGTTATGTAGACAATTGATAGTTCAAGAACACTATTTACAAATATGCTAGCCTTAAGAAGTGACTCACCAAGTTGTCAAACTCATTCTAATTTCTCAATAAAAGACATCATACAAATCACCTACATTTATCAAACATGTGCCCCTCACAATAAGATAGTTACCCATACTCACTCATATAAATGCAACTCATAACAGAATAGGTAGAAAAATAAAGTTATGCTCACTCTCACAAAGACTTCATAAGTTACACATAATGAGCCATAGGCTTTACCTTAGTGTAATACTCCACTAATATCATAATATTAAACCTTAAGATCAAATAGGTCTTTTTGGGTTGTACTACAAGAAAAGGAAAGGGTAGGAACTATTTTGACTGAATAGTGACTATCTTCCCTAAGCGCTTTAATACATCATTTTTTACATTATAAAATTAAACCCAATCTCGAAAAACTAAATTACTCCATCTTTTTCTACCTCATTCTTTTATTTTCACCCCCTTCTTTTTAGCTCATACACAATACTATGGTGGGAGTGTGCTACGTACATATTATTTGATTTTTACCTTTTTTGCACCCACTTTTTACTATGCACCCCTAAGATAGCCACCCTCAAATTAATCATTTTTCTTTCCTTGAGCAAAGAGGTTTCTATGTTAAATTCTTGTGTTTTTCTATTTCTATATTATCCCTTACTTCCTAATTACTTTACTGAGTTTTGACTATGATTGACTTTGAGAGACCTGGTCCCTTACTGTGTGGTGCAACCCTCAGGGTTTCAACAATTGGTATCAGGATTGGTTCACTCTAAAAAATTCACGTAAAGAGTGTATTAGTTAGCTTAGCTTCTCCAACTACACTAGAAGAAGGCCAATCTATCACTAGACTACAAAGATTCAATGGGCAGTCTTATGGGTGACGAAAAACCAAGATATTTGACTTTATTATGGCTGAAGATGGTAAATTGGTCGATATATCCTTGATGGACCTCATGTTAATGTTAAAAAAGTCAAAGAGGGTAAATAACTAGAATAGTTGTTAAATTTAGGAAAGAGTATGATGATGAAGAGAGAAAGAAAATTGAGAAAAAATACAAGGCTAAGAAATTACTAGTTTGTGGTATATGTCTTGATGAATATAATGGGATCTCGGCTTGTGAAAACTTTAAAGAGATCTAGGATTTCTTGAGGACAGCACATGAAGGTACTACTAATGTGAAAGAATCTAAAGTAGACATGATGACTGCTCAGTATGAAACCTTCACAATGAAAGAAGGAGAAACGGTCCAAGAAATGCATAGAAGATTCACTTCTATCACTAATGAGATTCATTGCTCCGGAGAAGTGATTCTAGTATACAAGCAAGTGAGGAAAATTCTTGGTGTTCTCCTAAGGTCCTGGGAAAAAAATATGGATTCTATAACTGAAGCATGAAATCTCAAGATCCTTACTATGGATGAATTGATTGGAAACCTAAAAACCCATGAGCTCAAAAAGCAGCAAGGGATGGAGAAGAATGAAGCAAGAAGGGGAAAATTCCTGGCATTAAAATCTTCCAAACTTGATTCAGCAAAAGAAGACACTGATGTTTCCTATTTGGAAAAGAGAATAGTCAAGGCTATTAGGAAAGGTGGTCCATTCCAGAGAAGAGACAGCAACAACAAAGGAGTAAGCAATGTTGAATATGTCATAAATATGGAAGTACTGAGTATTTCATTAAGAACTATCCATGGCATATATTGTATTACCAAGGGTATCTCAAGACTAGAGGTCACAAGGAAAATAATAGGGACTAGGTATCTAAAAATTCAAGAAGGAAGGTATCAGCTAAGTATGTTGTAAAGTAAGCTCTAGCAGCATGGAGAGACTTCCAGTAATTCAGGTAAAGATTAAAAGACTGGAGAAATTTCTATGCAAGCAGCAGAAGAAAACCCATTTATCTATGATTCCATTTTTGCATTCATGGAAAACATAATATGAAAAAGAAAATAATGTAACACTTTCTACTATTAAAGATAATCTAGATTATTAAATATCTAAAAAGATAAAAAGTCATGCTAGTATCTTGATTGACTCTGTATGTGAACTAGCTACTGAGAAAAATACTTTAGAGGAGAAAGTAGTATATCAAGAACATGAATTAATTGCCTTAACTCTTCAGATATCTAAAACTGAAGAAATTGTCACTAAATAAAATTCTAAAAATATGAATTGTTTAAGTCAACTAATGAAGATAAATGATGTAGATGGTAAAGGAGAGAAGGAAGCCTCAAGGCTTTAAATTGATCCTGAGGATAAATTGAAGGCTTAAAAAAAGCACTTTATGTCAGCACTTCACAAGAATGAAGAGTTAGAAAGGAACTTAGCCCATTTGAGAGAAGAGCTCAAAAAGTCTCTTAGATGGACTACTTCTTTACAGATCCTTTCTAATTTAACTAATCAAGGTGTTAATGATGGTATATTCCTGGTCTATCAAAGAGAATTCTAATATGTTGATTCTAAAGAAAAGGCTTCTCATAGTGATAGAAGAAAAGGGCACAAACTCATGTGCACTAACTTTGGAAGAGATAGGTATTTGAAATAAAGATGTTAGCACTATCTTAAGGATAAATTGAAGAATACTAAATATATTCAGTAGGAGAATGCACATCCTAAGGGCTTCCAGTCTTTGAAAAGAATGAAGAAGAAGATATCACTACCTAGATGGGCTAAGAATTTTTTAATCACACCATTATCCTCTAACTGGGAACTCAAACTTAAGTCGATTCCCAAATCCATCTTGTGATCATGATTCTAGGCATGGGAAGGGGATTGTAGTTAGGAATAGCTTATTCATTGATGGAGTTTAAGGCTTAAATATGGAAGGTCTTACTTTGTTCTCCCTCTCAAGACACTTCAAGATGGAGGTTTCTCATTTTGAAATAGAAGATTTTAAGAGACCTGGTGCCTAGGAAATCTATCTAAAAAAAAAAAGCTTCAACAAAATGAATAACACATGAATCGGTGTCATACCAAAAAAATAGCTATGTTTAGGAGGTAGGTATCCTTGGTAAAATAGGTGAATCTCTATCTAACTCAATATTATATCTTTGGCAAGTACAAATTTGAACATTCACCTAAAGGAAAGGGACTTGGTCCCATCTCTCAAGTTAGTACCTATACAAGATTCTCTAATAACAATCATAAAATTTTGCCTAAATAGGCCTTGTGTATTTTTCTCCTTTGCAAAATCAGCTAGTTTCGATTTACAAAATTAAGGGTCATAACTCATAAATTGAGATATTTCATTTCAAAAGTGACCTTTTCTAACAACTAACACCTCTCTAAACCACCATATTATATCATTACTTATCTTCCTTACACAATTTTAAGTTATCATCCAAAATCGACTTTCCTCTCTAATCCAACTAGTTATATTTTATCTCTCTCACCCTCAGGATCAAATGATTGATTATTCTACCTCATTAAACCCAGTTAAATATCTTGAGGTAGAAAACACTCTACAAAATCAAGATTAACATTCCCAATACTTTGATCCCTCAATAACAAAAGTGATAGAAAGCATCATCTTAAGTCTCCAACCTGAAACTGAGTCAACCTTACCCACCGAGTCATCATTGCAAGATTTGAAACCCCTAAATGAGTTAGTTCCTATTAAACCTTCCTCATTCATGGAAAGTTGTGTTCAACCACTCGTGGTAAAGGATTCCAATTGAGGTTATGGGTCACTAATCTAACAAGAAATCTCTAAAACTTAGACTTCTCACGCCTCAAAAATTTCAAAAGCACCTAAAAATTCTCATATCCTTGGGTTGTCGAAAGAACTCAAAAAAGTTGATACTTCTGAAAATTTACAAGAACTAGGCTCTCCTACTCCCTCAGATCAAACCTTATCTTTTCTTAGTTATTTGGTAAAGAAATACCAGTGAAAAGAGTTGATCTTTACTGTAATGAGACTTGGGGGGCTGAAAATTTGCTTTTGCTTGAATATGATACCAAGGAAAAGCTCTTGTAATGAAAAAAATAGGAAGTAAGTGATAAGGATGAGAAAAAGTAGGATAAAGTGCCTCTGAGATGGTCGGTGAAGAAGCTTTGGGAAGTACAGGAAATGAGAAAATAGTTGACTCTGAGGTGAAAGTATCCAGATCTTACTCCACTAAAGGTCCTAAGATGAAATTGCTAGCAGATGCAATAAGGAAGTGTAAGACTTTCCCCACAAAAGAAAGAAGACTTATAAAAACTAGTCCAATAGAGGAGAAAAAAGATATTGATTTTATGTAGATTGAAGGAGGGGAGGACATGAGTTTAGAAGATTTTATGACTGTAGAGGAAACAAGAAATGGGGTTCATGTTTCTAAGAGGACCAGGTTCTCTAAGTCAAAGTCTGATACCTATGCTAGAATAAAGTAGAAACACATAGTTGTCAAGAAAAAAAACGAGTCTGAGGGACATGGTCCCAAGAAGATAAAAACTATTGAAGAAGAAGAGCAAAGTAGTGATCCCCAAAGAAAGAAAATAAATTATGAAAAGAAGGACATGTTCAGAGAAAGGGGGATTGGGGACCTAAGAACACAGAATATTCTGTCTGTAAGAATGTTTCATACAAAAATTTATGAAAAAATAGGAATGGTAGAACTTGTTAAGTATGTGAGGCATTTGGGTTGGTTGCACCAGCTAAATGAACCAACTCCTATTGTCTTTGAAGGTGGGGTTAGGAAATTTTATTACATCATGGAATTCTTAGAACATTGGCCATGTTTGAATGTCCAAGAATAAGGAAATCCTATGAAATTGGATGAGGATAAATTTGATAGAATTTTTTATGTACCTATTATAGATGCGAGAACTGTGGTAAATCAACAACCTGCCATTAAATTCATGAATGAGGCATCAAAAGTAGGAGTGACGTCAACAGTTATAGTGAAAAAAAACTTTCTAAAAGTGAGTATCGACTAATATTTGAGTTCATCAAGAAGGTTGTATTTCCAATGTAAGGAATAAGAACAATTGCCTCTAGTGTTGTCTTGTTTTTTATTGAATCCTTGAGAAAGTTTGAATTGATAAATATTCCTACTTTAATAGTAAAGCATATGCATAAAGTTCTTTATGAAAAGAAATTCAAACTTGGAATACCATATGGATATCTCTTGAACAAGGTGTTTGACCATTATGGTATGTATAGAGCTAAGAAGGGAACAGTTGGAATAGTCAAGCAGATGATTAGCCTGACAACTCTTGTGGAGAATGAATTCATAGAAGGAAAGTTTGATTTATATTTCTAGTGTCTGAGTTGCTATCTATTCAAGAAAAGTTGGGAAATGAAATGGAAGAGTTAAAGATCAAGTTGGCTGCCATAGATGCTAAAATAGTGCACCTAATGTTGCAGAATCAAAAGTTGTCCTTTGAGGGACCAGGTGCCACTGATGAAGTTGCTGCTAAAAATGCAAAACTCATGGCAAAAGTGGCAGAACTGACTAATAAAGTTCAAGAACTAAATGATGAAGTAAAGGTTCTCCCCAAACAGTTGGATGCCACAATGCTGAAAATAAAAGAACAGATATATTGCTTAAGTCCCTTACCCCCAAACCTCCCTCTACCTATTCCCTGTTATTCCTATCCTAGAATTTATCCTATGTTAGTCTTATATTTTGCTTCTTGTATTAGGTTTTGATAACAGTTATTTTATGTGTTTATTTTGGTATGATTGTACTGGTACTGACTTCTATTTTATGAATTCATTAATTCCACCCGTGTACATCATTTGTCTCCTCTATTTCAAGTTATTATTTATGGTAGTATTTCCCCAGTGCCCATGAGTTAATTAGCCTTTAATTATCTTTACTCTTGATTTACTGTTAATCCTTTTCAATGATGCCTAAATAGGAAGTATTGACATTATATGTAAGGGCCCAGGTCTGTCTGTGCTCATGTGTAGTATATATTGATAGGGGGAAGTATGGTAAGGGTACATGCTAACAGGGGGAGCAAATGTGCTCAGAGTTTTAGCTATAAATGACAACAAGGGACCAGGTCCATGTGTTGCATAATGGTGAAAGCATGAAGATAGGGGGAACATTTATCGTAAGAGTGGTAATCACACTGTTTAAATATGATAAAAATACATTTATACTCAAGGCTCTGTGGTTGGTTTGTCATTATCAAAAAGGGGGAAATTGCAATATATAATTTGATGATAAGCAGATGAATACACGAGACCAGGTCCCTGGATGTTAAAGACAATAGTACAGCTGGCACGCATCTGTACAACTTTGTTTATTTGTGTGACAAACTGGTAGGTCCTGCTTGTACTGATTAGGACACCTAGTCAAATGATATTTTAACCCCAATAATCACTCATCTATAAAAGGAAAAAGATAATTATTCATCAAATGGTTTGTGAAAAAACAAAGAGTAAAAGAAATACATCAAAAACTCCATATTCAACACTGCTCAAGTTCCTAGCTATATGAGTGTACTTAAATAGAGAGTGTCTTGAGTGAGTTTAAATTTGTAAGTGACTTACGTATGTTATAAGAGAAATGAACATTAATATTTTATTAGAGAGACATTACGTAGAGTTACCTAAGGTGCTATTGGTTAGAGTTAATCAATATCAAGATGCGTCCTTAGCAGAGTTGTCAAGATGAGCTTGAAATAAAGTTATTACAAGCGGAAAGGACCTAGTGTTAGGTTCATTGAAGGTTGTAATAAGGATTTTGATTATAGTCAATTTTAAGGTGCTTGTGAGGGCAAGCCATGGTTTTTCCTTCCTTTAAAGGGGGATTCCACGATAAATTCTCGTATTTTTACCCTTCCTACACTGTCTCTTGCATCCTGGTTACTTTACCGAGTTTTGCTTGTTATTGACTTTGAGGGACCTAGTCCCTCACTTTGTAGTGCAAACCTTAGGGTTTTAAAATTCAACTTAAATTTTTCTTTGTACATAGCGGACCTCTCATAAGAATGTAGCCGGAATTCATCCGACTCATTTACCTTGCACAGCCTTAGTTCCTTCATGTCACTCAAAATTTAGCTTTATCAATGCCCATAGTGCCTTTTGCTCAAGGTTGATCGACAAATGGCATGCCTTGTCATACATTGGATGATATGGGAAGGCACCTATGGGGGTCTTAAGATCTATTTGGTATGCCCATGACACATCTTCTAACTTCCTTGACTATTCAGTCCTATTGGCATCACAGTCTTTGCCAATATAGACTTGATATCTCTATTGAAGACCTCAACCTACCCGCTTGTTTAAAAATGATAAGGAGTTGCCACCTTATGTTTTACACCATATTTCTCAAAGCAGGCCTTAAACAGATGGTTGCAAAAGTGAGACACACCATCACTAACAATCGCACGTGGAGAGCCAAATCTAGAAAATATGTTATTTTTCAAAATTATAGTGATACTTCAATGCTCATTATTTGGAAGTGCAACCTCCTTCACCTAGTTTAAAACATAGTCAACTATTACTAGAATGTACTTTATCATAATGGAGATCACAAACAGACCCATGAAATCAATCCCTCATACATCAAACAACTCCATCTCAAAGATAGGTGTCGTGGGGAGTTCATGTCTTCATAAAATATTGCCTTGACGCTGACAGTGATCATATTATTGGGAAAACCTATGCACACCATTATAAATAGTAGGCCAATAATACTGACACTGCAAAATTTTATGGGTTGTCCGGTTACCACCATGATGACCCAACTAGATATGAATGACAAGCCTCAAGAATGCTCATTATATCCACCTCCTGGATACACCTCCTAATAACTCCATCTTAACAAATCTGAAAGATATAGGGCTCATCCTTGAAAAATTTGGTCACCTCGTGCATGAACCGCTTATGCTACTGGAATGAGAAATATTCTAGGACAAGATCACTTGCCAAATAGTAGGCAATAACAGCGAACCAGGGGATTAAATATTGAGATGCTTATAAGACCCTCTTATCTAGAAAACTATCATCTATGTCAAGCTCATCCCCTAACTTCTTGCCTCCTCCTCAAGGCAAGACAAGTGATTAGCAACCTATTTCTTTGTGCCTTTCCAGTCTTTCTCTGAAATGTCAAATTCTTAAAACAATACGACCCAACATATAAACCTCAGCTTTGAATCATTATTCAATATTGGATAACTCAAAGTTGCATGATCTATGTGAACTATAACTTTGGTCCCTATCAAATAGAACTGGAACTTTTCAGAGGCAAAAACATTGCAAGTAACTCATTCTCAGTGACTGTATAGTTCTTCTACGTAGGGTTTAGTGCCTTGCTGTCATAATAAAATAAATAAAGTATTTTCTCACTTATTTGGACTATGACAGAACCCAATACCATTACACTAGCATCACATATAACCTCAAATAGTAAAGACCAATCAGGGGACACAATGATAGGGGTCGAGATCAACTGCTCCTTAAGATAGTCAAGGGCCTTGAGACGCATTATAAAAAATAATTCTCAAAAAGCATTCATAAAGGATTTGCAATTTTGGAGAAGTCCTTGACGAACCTCCTACAAAAGCCAACATGACCTAAACAGCATCGGATACATTTAACTTATATTGGAGGAGGCAATTTTTCAATCACCTCTATCTTTGCTTTATCCACCTCAATACCCTAATTTGAGATTTTATGCTCGATAATAATACCTTATTTTACAATAAATGGCACATATCCTAATTCAACACCATATTACACTTCTCACATCTTTATAATATTGGCTAGATGGGCCAAGAAATAATCATAGGAATCCCCTAAAACCAAAAAGCCATCCATGAATACCTTAATAGTACCCTTCACAATGTCAGAAAATATAGATATCATGTATTGCTGAAAGGTGGTAAGATCATTATATAGTCCAAACAGCATCCTCTTATATACAAAAGTCCCATAGGGACTATTTAATGTCGTTGTTTCCTAATCCTTAAGTGCAATAGTTATCTGATTGTATCCTAAGTACCCTTTAAAAAACTAATACCAACCTCTACCTGCAAGTCTATTAAGTATTTGTTCCATTAATGGCATAGGTAAATGGTCCTTTTGGGTCTAAGTATTAAGCTTTTATATAATCCATGTAAACATTCCAACCAGTAACCGTCTCATGGGTACAAGTTCATTTTTCTCATTTGTAACGACTCTGATCCACCCTTCTTTGGCACACATTAAACCAGGATAACCCACTGCTGTCCATAATAGGGTAAACCACTCCAGCATCTAACAACTTGATGATTTTCTTCTTCACAACCTCTTGTATATGAGTATTCAATCGATGCTGATGCTTAATGTTGGGAAAATAATATGGTGCAAGCTGTTTCTTAATAGTGTAAATAGCGAATAGAATCCCTACAATATCTGTAATGGTCCATCCAATAGCCTTTTTAAACCTCGAAAACATTGATATCAATGCTTTAACCAGTGTCTCTACTAAATCTACAACAATAATAACCGGTAAGGTATTGTCAGCCCCTAAGAATGCTACCACAAGTGAGATGGGAGAGCCTTCAATTCCATGATCGGTGGCTCCTCAATAGATGGTCGAGCAGGAGAAGTCACTTTATTCTTCAAATTAAGATCCAGCTTTTTCTCAGCATAATTTAAAGAACCTCTATAGTGCAATGCGTTAAACATCTCTTCATATTTATCAATTCCATGATTATCAAAATTTATTATGACCGCCGCTAGATCCTCAAACCTAAGCCATTCTTTAATAGTCATAGTCTCTATATCATCATCATCCATATTATCAATTACAGACACAACCCTCACATTCTTTGATTGATGCATAAACTCGCACACATTAAAAGTGACTTGCTTATTATTTAATCTGAACTTCATCTTTCCTACCTCTATGTCAACCAATGCCCTACCAATAGCTAGGAAAGGCCTTATTAAGATAATAGAGACTTCATAGTCTACCTCGTAGTCCAAGATTATAAAGTTAGCAAGAAATATGAAGGATGTAACTGTATCAACACATTCTATAAAATACCAATCGGTTTCTTGATAGTTCGGTTCGCCATCAATAACCTCATCGATGTAGGTTCAATTTCCCCAAAACCCAACTACTTGAAAATTACCAATGACATGAGATTGATACTGGCTCCTAAATCACTTAAGTCCTGCGAGAAGTTAAAAGACCTAATACTGCACAGAATAGTGACTGCTCTGGGTGTTCTTCTTTTGGGCAAGAGATCGATAAGTGATCGCACTACAATGATGCAAACAACCATCATCCTAAAGGCTGAAAAATCTTTTCTTTATTAAAATATCCTTCATAAATTTTGCATATCCAGGAATCAGCTCGAGAACATCTAGAAGAGGGATAGTTAGACTCAACTCTTTCAGCATAGTAATGAACTTTATGAATCTCTCTTCTTCTTTATTCTACTTTGGCCTTTAAGGAAAAGGTAGGGAGGTCATAGAATTTTCTTTTTTACAGGCTCATCAACCTTTCCCTTACTTTTATACTTCTCAACATTGTGATCAACACCTGTCAACTTTTCTGACTCAGATTCAAATGTATCATCTACCTCAACACTATCATTCCATAAATCATCAAAAGTAAGCATGGGGGGTCATTAGTATCCTTACCACTCTGAGTAGTTATACCTAGACAATGACCATCATTCTTAGGATTCTACATTGTGTTGATCGGAAGGGTGCCCGACTGCCTCTGGTTCAAAGTTGTAAACATTTGTCAAGCAGCTATTCCAATTTCTTTATCACAGTTTCATGCGACTCTACCTTTTAGGTTAACCCTGTTATATCTTCCTAAACTCCTTAAAGCAATTTTCTTGAATTTTTTGACCCTTTACCCTATTGGACAACATAGCCTCCATTCTTGACTCTGTGTCACCACTGTCTGGTGGAACATATGCACCACCCTACTCTTTTTAATCAGCCTTCTATCTCTAATCACTATCTCTATCTTAACTTCAATCTATGTACCTATCTCTATAGATGTTCCAACCTTAGTTTCCATTCCTTTTGGCTCGGAAACTCACCAACTCTTCATCTATATAATTTTTCTTCTTTTTTAAATTAGAATCATATGATCTAAAGGCATTACACTTTGATCCCACTACATTTACCTTCTCAAAATTCAACATCATAAACTGTTATGTCAATAATACAACCTCCATCCTTCGTTGAGGAACCTCTTATGCCACTATGTTTTCAATAACTCTATGCTGACTGGAAGCACCAATAGCATAATAGTGATTCGACACCACTATTAACTTCTTTTTAAACAAAACCATACCTCATACATTAATTCAGAGTACAACTACCTGAAATTATATATCTCATTCATCAACTAAAGTATTCTGGATGATAGAAAGAAAAAATCTAAAATCTGCCTCTGCAACTCCTTCCAAGTAGTAATAAAACCTCGAGGAAGTTCCCCTAACCATAATGTAGATTTAATAGTTAGATATAAAGGGAATAACTTGACTCTGAGAGATTTTTGTTCTACCCCTAATATATTATATAACAATCAAATCCCAATAAAATTAATAAGGTGTATGTTTACATCATTAGTAGGAAAACCCACAAACTCACCCTTCAGATTCAACAGATGGATCATGGAACTAGTGATATCAAACTTCTCATTCAGTGGTAGTGTAGAAGGAATGATAGCTCTTATAGAGGTAGCCTCAACATGTCCCAAGTCCTCCTCTAGATCATCACAGAGTAGGAAGTACTGATAGGATGGTATTACTTGAGCCCTACCCCTTCTACCTCGATAGAGTTATGTTCGATGATCAACTCTTTGTGTCTGTCTCGCCAACTCTGCCTCCTAGGCTGTATGAAGGGCCTCCATATCCCTTGCTGAATTGGCTTCTGCTAGTAATCTACTTGTTGTCTGATCTACATTCTCCTAAATTCTATAAAGTAGAGGGGAAGGTAAATCATTGGTGTTATTCTGAACCCCTTAAAGAGTATTTTCTCATGCATTTTCTGTCATCCTACGATTTGACTGTAGGATTCTTTCTGATTCTAGAAAAATGGGGAGTAAGAGATTGACTTGACTCCTCGTGCTAGCATAAATCAGCATATACTGCAAGAAGAACCAAAATACCCAAAAATTTCAACAATAATTCACAACCATAATCCCCGACAATGGCTCTAAAATTTTGATGTCACCCAAAACTACACCTCCAAAAAGTATAATGCAGTTGAAGTTAAATATAGAAAACCAACTAGGTTGGCGTCACACCCATAGGGAATACATGGAACTATATCTCAAATTTGCTGAAATCTCAGGGTAGTGCAGAAAGTAAATGCAGTGATTTTGCTTTGAACAGTAAAATATAACAAAACAAAAATTCTTTAGGTTGTAAATAATGTGAAATAAACACTAGTCTTGTGTTCCTCCTAGCTTCTAAATCCATAGATTTATCATGCTTAATCCAACTATTACAATAATGTGCATGCAAAATCTGACAAGTTATATTTCACCAACAGCATCTCGATACACTTTGGTGAATCTCACTTATCTCCTCTCGATATAAGAGTATTGTATTAATAACCCTTGTCTTGAACCCAGTTCAATTATATCCTCTTGGTTTCAAGTTGGATAGGTGAAGATAATTAGATTAAGTAGATAAAAGTTAATTAGCATATACTGATAACTAGCTTCAGATTATTTTTGTGATCTTTTTTTTCCCAGTCTCTACCTCTCTCTCAAGTTTTCATTGAATATATGCAGGATCCCATAGTACATGTAGCAACAATGATTTGGAAATATAGCAGAATTCTCCTACTTCATTAATCCACCAGGGTTCCCATAACCCTAGATAAGGGAATTAGTTGCTCATCATTAGGAAACAGTAAATGGAATTCATAATTGAAAGCATTAATTCAATCTCACAATGTATGACAAAAACCCAAAGTGTCAATTTCAATAAAAAACAAAAATCTAAGAACTCAATCCCAAGATCAAAAGTAAATCTCAAAATCAAAATATATGTTTTGGATGGATAAGAGTGAGTACACTAACTAAAAACATCAAACGGGTATTTATAGATTACATGGAGACCCTTGGAAACCTTTTGAAAACAAAAGAGGATAATTAGAGTTGGGGGCCACATACAGATCCATTTATGGGCCATTGGTGGCACACGTAGGTGCTAGGCTTCAAAAAACTGCTATATCTTCTCTAAACTTCAAATTCTGAGACATTATCTTGCACTTATGGGATGTAAGTGGTACCTATAGGCCGTAAGTGGTATGTATGGGACGTAGGTACCTATTGTAGGTAGCAGGATTCAAAATTCCAGCTTTTGAATCTCTGAATCCCATCATCCTAACCCATGTTCTATCACCTACGCCATGTAGGTAGTACCTATGAGCCATAGGTTCCCACGTAGGTTTTGAAAAACTCAAGTTTTAAATTCTTTTCTCTAGTTTATCTCGCAAGTCCCTCTTTGCTGCAAAACTTAACACACAACATATCATATCTAAAAAATAACCGTGTAACTACATATTTTAATAGTTTTAAAAGTCAAAAGTGCTATCAAATCATAGCAATCACGCATCAACACCCTCAAAATAAAACATTTACATGTCCTCAAGCAATAAAATATAACAAAAATAACACGATGATGCTTACCCAAGAGAAACCTAAGGTACCTACAACAATTAACTTTAGATTCCAAAAACATTTCCACCTCCTATTTTTAACTTTTCAAAACCAATTGTGTTGATCTATGTAGCCCAACAATGAAACACAAAGCAATAAAGTAATAGCACTACATTTACAACACACAATCCAGCATATGTACAAATCACACTATCTAAATAAATAAGTGCCTAGCAACACAACACATGTAACCTCATATAAAAGAAGTCCCACTCTCACAATATGATTATGCATGTCAATATAAGGATGGTAATGAGACACTCATAATCACAAAGGATTTTCCAATCAATGTGCAAAGAATATTATAGTCTTGACCTTATTTGGTTTACTATAGTTTTTCAAACAGTCGGACTAGGATCCTAAATGATATTTTTTGGCTTGTAACGTAGGATTGGAGTTGGTATGGTACATTTAGAATTTTTAGCGACTAACCGTCCTTGACACTACAATTGTATTTGGGGTCAACTTTTGAACCAATCTTTTCTTTCATTTCTCCCTTATTTCACCCTTTTTCTTTCTAATGCTTATTCAGGTTAGGTGCGGTTTCTTTTATTCTTTCATTTTCTTTTTCACTTTTTCTTTCTTATTATTTTTCTCTCCTTTTCCTTTTTCTTACCATACACAACCCTACTTTCCTTTTGTCTTATTCAAACTCTTTTTCATACATAATTCTAATTACGCACCCTAATGATAGCCACCCTCAATTTAGGCAATTTTCTTAAGAGTTGAGGTACATAATTTCCAAGGAGGGACTATGGCCAAAATTGGTTTATTATGACTAACTGGGAAGGTGAAAGGTGAAAACAAAAAAATAGTGTAGTATGTAGGCTTAAAATTGGGATAAATGGATTTCTTATTCTCATTTGGAAGGTTATTTAGGCTAAGAGTGGACAAAATCAAGAATGTCCTATGATCCTTTCCTAACCGACTATCCTACAACCTAGAAAAGGCTACTCGGGCAAGTTCCAGATTAAATGCATGAAGTGAACTAGGTAAGCAATCTCATACACACATGGATCAGGGTTATGTTACACACTAATACCTATATGGTTCATGCAAATAATAAGGTATGATTATTATATCCCTAATCCTAATGCCATAACAATATTTACAATGGTTGTAAATATAAACACATCATATAGTTTAAAATAACATTTGTGCGGGGCATCCTTTTTCTCAAACATTTAAACACAACGTCCAAATATGTCCACTGCCCTTAGGTCTCTTATTATTCTTCCTTATTAAACCTAAACAATATAAAACACCATGAAACAAAACACAATACGAACTAAACATGTTGGCTGTACTAAGAACAAATATTGGGGAAAGAAATATGGCCAAAAAAATTACAAAAGAACATCTAGACCCATAAGTAGCCCCACCCCAAAAATAGATATGCATTGTCCCCAATGCTTTAGCCTGCTACAAAGAAAGAGAGTTAGGAAAATACCTTTGGAACCATAAGTGTGTAGATTTGATGTCAAAAGCACTGATAAAAATTATCATAAATACAAAAATAACAAGGTACCTTGGGTTGCCTCCCAAATAATGCCTGATTTAACACCGCGGCACAACGTGCTACCTTAATTATTCAGAATTCATCAAGTTATTTATCAACACATCTTATCACCAAAATAACCTTCATGTTAGTCAGCTGCTTCATGGTTCTGTGAATATTGAATGTTACCTCTATATTATTACACCTGAACTTAAGCTCATCATTTTCCATATCCCCCAGTTCTCTACCAATGAACAAAACTGGTCTCCCCAAAATTATGGGCATCTCAAAATCAACTTCATAATCTAAGAAACCAAAGTTGGCTAGAAAGATGTTGTCCACTTTTACCAAAACATCAAATGATACACCCACAGGCTTCTTCACTATACGATTTGCCATCAACAACCGCATCACTGTTGGTTTAGGTTATCTCAAGCCTAACTTTTTTAACACTACCAGTGCATTTAGTTAATAATGAAACATAATTCACATAGAGCGCTGGCAAATCTACATGTCCCAATAGAGAAAGGTATCATGAAAACTTTGGGATCAGCTTTCTTTTTTGCCATAGATCTATATTTAATTGCACTATAATAATGCAACAGACCAACGTCCTTACAAATTATGTCTCTCTTCTTTGTTACCTGATCCTTCATAAATTTTACATACCTAGGCATCTGCTCAAGAGCTTCAGGAAAAGTGACATTTAAACTCAACCCTTTCAGCATAGCAATAAAATTTTTATACTTTCCTTTTTCTTTACTTTGCTTCAACCTTTAAGGAAAACGTGGGGTAGTTCGTGGAATAGTTTTCACTACAATCTCAACTTTCTATCCTTTCCTTTATTCTTCTCAACAAGCTTATCAACATCCATCGATTATTGTGATGACTTACAACTAGTCATCAACTTTTTAGATTCCACTATGAGTGTATCATCAATACCAGCAATATCATCTTGAACCTTATCAACTACAAGAATAGGAGGAATAATAATAGCCTTACCACTCTTAGTGTTGATGGCTAGACAGTGATTGTCGTTCTTCAAATTTTGCAAAAATTTCTCAGAAGAGTTCCCAATTGATATTGATTTAATATAGCTGACATTTAACCAAATTGCTCCCCAAGTTTCTTTACTGCAGTAGAATGAGATTTTACTTTTTAGCTGAGTCCTGAAACATCTACCTTAATCTCCTTAAGGCATATTTCTTTACTTTCCTGACCCTTTTCAAGCTTTGACAACATAGCCTCCATTTTAAAATCAGCATCTCTATTCCCTGGCGAAACGTAATTACTACTATTCTTCTTGAAATCATCCTTTTATCTCCAATCATCATCTATCTATCTACTGCGAACCACATATTATTTCTAAAAGTATTTACGACCTAGGTTTCTTTGCCTTGAGTTCCAAGAGCCGTGAATAGACCCTTGACCTCGATGAAAAACCTGCCATCACTCTATCTAGATACTTTGACTCTTCATCAACATAAGAATTATATGACCTAGGAGCTTTTCCATGTGAGACAACAGCAGTTACCTTTTCATCATTCATCACGGCAAATTTTTTTGTCAGTAACCCAATCTCTGTCCTCAGATATGTAGCTTTTTTAACTACTGTATTATCTATGATTCTTTGGTTGCTGGAAGCACCAATAGCATAAGTACCAGTACCTCTGTGTAACTCTTAAGCATGTCATCCTCTATTAGTAAAAAAGACCTAATCTAATATTTCTAACGCTACCTCCCAATGCAAGATCATAAAAAATCTTCTAGTAATAGCGTTTGCAATAGCTTAGGAACTGGCATTCAGGGCTCAATAGAATATTTCAAGAAAATTTTTCCATAAAATCCTGTGATTAAGCACGATCATCAACTTCTTCTTAAACCTTAACCACACCTCATACATTGGTTTAACTGTAAATGCCTAAAATTATACATCTTATCCTTTAATTTAGCATCCCTGAAGGCATAAAGAATTGGTTTGAGAACTATTTTTCAAATCATTCTAAGTAGTGATGGACCCATGAGGTAATTCCCATAGCCATAATATAGATTCACCAAACAAATAGAATGGGAACATCCTTAGTCTTAGTGTTTCCTGACTCACTCCAGGCAAATTATATGAAGTGCAGATCCCTATAAAACTCATGGTGTGCATGTTGGCATCATCAATCGACAGGCAAGTAAACACACCTTTTAGATTCAACAATTAGATCATAACATTAGTAATATCGATTTTCATCCTTTGGGGAAACATAGGAGGAATGATGGTTTTTGTCTCGACAGGCTCAACATACTCCAAGTCATTCTTTGGATCATCATAACCTGGAAAATACAGATAATTTGGAATCACTTGTGCTTTATTTTTCCTACCTTTTTCCAGTTCTGTTTGATGTTGAGCTTCATGTCTTTGTCTCTCCTCTAGAATTGCATGACGAGCATCCTCAACATTATCCTCTGGTTTTCTTCCGCTAGTAATTATGCATTGGTTTGAGCAGTTGTCTGTTGAACACCATGCAAAGATAGTGGTGGAAAGTTATATGGATCATCTCGAAGCCTCTTATAATAAGCTTCACGATCGTGTTCTGACATCCTATGATTCTGTCGTAAGGTTCTTTCAAGATTTGCATCTAATAGGATCAAGGGATTGCCTTGCCTCCTAGTACTGGGCATACACCAGCGTACACCCCAGGAAAAATAGAAAAGTAAAACCCAACACCCTCAATAACTTCATACAATTAATCTGTAACAATATTCCCCAGCAATGGTGCCAAAATTTGATGACGCCCAAAATACACCCTCCAAGAAGATACAATGGTCACTGCCAAATTATAGTGACCCAATAAAGGTTGGGTTCGATCCCACAGAGAATTGGTCGAATGCCTCGATCAAATCTGGTGAGGTAACTGAAAAAAATCAGGAAATGTAAATGTTTTTTTTTAAAAACAGTAAGGTAGAAACAAGTCTTGATCTTGTTGGTTGAAATAAATCTGAGATGGATACTAAGACTGTGTTCCCACTGGCTTCATAACACCTAATATTTTTCATGCATCGTTAAACTATCATAATACCTTGCATGCAGAATCTGATAAGTTATGTATCACTAATCGCCTTTTTATATGCCTTTGGTGAACTTCACTCTTTACCTTCTAAGTCTTAGAATATCGCCTTACTAAGTCTTATCCTAGATCCCAAATTAACTTGAGGAACTGACATCAATGAGTTAATTTTGTAAAAGAACTAGTTAGCTTATATGGTTAATTTATGTACTTGGTTC
>NW_025859267.1:0-1287 GCF_002878395.1 Capsicum annuum
GTAAGGCAGAAATATATATGTAAAACTTTTAAGATTTTTGAGATATGAGGTGTTTGAAGTTTGGTTTGACAAAATTAAATTTCAAGCACAGCGTTTGAAGTTACATACAACTTGTTAGAGTACGTCACCCTACTGACTAGTGACTTTAACGTAAGAGTTGCCTATGGATGGAACGGGTTGCCTGACGTGTTCCAAGAAAACAATAAAACAGGAAGTAAAGAACACAATGATTTTTACGTGAAAAACACCCGGCTCAAGAAGGTATAAAAAACCACGACATGTACCTCTACAGGATTTAACCTTAACTTCACTAAATAACTCTGAGCTTCAACAACGACTGATTACAAAACTCTTGTAACCAACAACTAGGAATTATAAACTCTAATTCCTGTAACTCAACAACTAGGAATCATAAACTCTAATTCCTATAACTCAACAATCACCCTTGACTGTTGAATCCACTTCGAGTTATCCCAAACTTGAAGTTAACTCAGCTCAGTATTGTTCCTAAACAATCAATCTAGGAAATCTATAAATTACAACTCAATAAGAACAATACATTTAAACTGACTCATGAACTGTAATGTTTAATCTTGTGAAACAGGTTCGTCAATCTGTTCCTTTGTACTGGCAGCACTTGAATCTTCAGTTAGAATTCTTTCAATTATGAACTTTCTCAATTTGCTCATGTTTAGCCTTTTCTCTCTATGTAAGTGCGCAATTTATTTTGAATAATAAATCTTCTATTTAAGTACAGCTCTCCAAAAACGTCAATCTTTATTTCAAACTCCTCCTTTAATCAGAACTCTCATTGCATAGAATTCTACTTCAAGTGAGACTCTTTCTTCAATTCCAACTATTGTCTCCTTAGTGTTGTAGTCAAACTCCAACTCTTTAAATCAGCACATGTTTATTTTCTTGAGTTTATCTGAATTAGCCACCCATCTGGTCCTTCCTTGATTTTTGCACGCTTGTCTTTAATCATCGATGATTTTGCTATAAGTTTTAGCTACTTGAGACAACATGTCTGTGAACCAGCATGACTGATATGTTTCATATCACTTTGTCAATTATCAGAACTACATCGTACCCAACAAATTACCCCTTTTTGATGATGACAAACCTCTTGCCTTTGTGCATTCAAACATCTTGACTTGTACGCACTAAAGTATAAAATACTAGAATGAAACAAGTTAGTCAATGGGTTATAAACATTGCACCCCTCTTATCTTTCCCCTTTTGGCATCATCAAAAAATTATTTTTAATGCAATAATAGACTAGCCAAA
>NW_025859268.1:0-1185 GCF_002878395.1 Capsicum annuum
TATCTACCTAACTACTCTTACAAATACTTACGATGATAAGTTACATGCAATTTTTAGAAATAGATATAAGAAACATACAGTTACTAGAAAAACAGATAAAAATAAATATAGAAAAATAAATGGAAAATAAAGATATAAAATACATAGAATTTCTTAATAAAAATATGCAAAAACTACTAAGGCGCCATATATTGTATATAACAAATTTATTGTACGAACAGATAATACACAGGTACGTTGGTGGTTAACAAAGAAAATACAAAATTCAGTTACAACAAAAGAGATTCGGAGACTAGTTTTAAATATATTAAATTTCACATTTACAATTGAAGTGATCAGTACTAACGAAAATGTTATTGCAGATTACATATCAAGACAAAGCTACACAGACTGAAATAATAGAAGAAGATACTCTAGAAAAAATACTTAACACCCTAACTACGCTTTCAATGAAAGTGGACAGTATGGGTAATGAGATAGAAAAGCTAAAGACTAATGAAGATAAACTGAAGTCTATAGTTACAAATCAGCTAACTCAGCAGTGTGTAGAGCTATGTCGATCAGAAGACATTAAAGTTCCAGAGCTAGAAGGAGACGTTGGGACACTCCATAAAACCCATAACATTTATCAATCTACTTCTGCAGGTACAAGCAAAGGAGTTAATCGACCAAGATACCAAAAATAATATGTTAAGAAGTTTATTAACAAAGAGGAAACAGAGAAAAATTTGGTTTCTAGTGAATCTATTTTTATTTGTGTGTGGATATTTCTTAAATTTTGTTTCAATATCTTTTAATGATTTACTTTTTTCGTAAGATATATTCATTAATTATTTTATCCTGTAGTAATTACAGAGTTACGAATTTCTGTATAATAATTTATCCTATCTGTACTGTAATGTATATCTAATTCTATATTTTCAATGTTATTTATTAACTTGTGTTGTTCTTCTCGTAGTGAGTTTTTTAAATTATATAAACTATCAAATATTTCTATATATATTTCACTATCTTTGGAATCATAATTATCTGTCTCTGTCTCTTCAACATCTATATTATTTATTTCTAATTCTTCATTTTTTATTTCTAATTTTTCTTTAAATTGATTTATCTCGTTCAGTAATTTCTGTTCTCTATCTTTTTCTTCTTTTTCTTTTTGTCTTTGTATGAACAAAGACAAAAAGA
>NW_025859269.1:0-1083 GCF_002878395.1 Capsicum annuum
CCCCTAGTTGACATCTTATTCGTCTACATAGGGCGCCATCCCCTAGTGGACATCTTATTACGTCTTCATAAGGAGCCATTACCTAGTTGATATCTTATTCGTCTTTATAGGGCACCCCCCCCTAGTTGACATCTTATTTCATCTTCATAGGGTGCCATCCCCTAGTTGACATCTTATCTCATCTTCATAGGGCGCCATCCCCTAGTTGATATCTTATTCGTCTTCATAGAGCGCCATCCCCTAGTTGACATCTTATCTCGTCTTCATAGGGTGCCATTCCCTAGTTGACATCTTATTTATCTTCATAGGGCGCCATCCCCTAATTGACATCCTATTCATTTTCATAGGGCACCATGCCCTAGTAAACATCTCATTTCGTCTTCATAGGGTGCCATTCCCTAGTTGACATCTTATTCGACTTCATAGGGCGCCATCCCCTAGTTGATATCTTATCTCGTTTTCATAGGGCTCCATCCCCTAGTTGACATCTTATCTCGTCTTTATAGAGCGTCATCCCCTAGTTGACATCTTATTCGTCTTCATAGGGCGCCATCCCTTAGTTGACATCTTATTCGTCTTCATAGGGCGACATTCCCTAGTTGACATCTTATCTCGTCTTCATAGGGCGCCATCCCCTAGTTGAAATCTTATTTCATCTTTATAGGGTGCCATCCCTAGTTGACATTTTAGGAAATAAACCTTCCTATTTTGTTTTTATGTCTTCATAGGGTATGACAATCCCTAGTTACATTTTAAGAAACAATATCCTAACTCTTTTTCATGCATTCATAAAGCATAACTTCCTTTGGTTGCATTATTAAGAATAGGGTTCTTATTTATTGCGTACCTAGCCTAGATTTCTATCATTTTCATTTATTTATTTATAATTTTTCTAATAAATCACCAAATTTTCCTAGTGCCAAACTGGGGCAGAAAATTTTGTTCGCTCTGTTTTGTTTTCTTTGATGGCTTGCAGGTTTTTCTATAAAGCACAGGTATATTCAAGAATGAAATCCCATCTTCAGTCAGAATATAGAAGAATGATCAGTTTAAAGATAGTTAGAGTCAGCTTTGCATCTGAAG
>NW_025859270.1:0-2235 GCF_002878395.1 Capsicum annuum
GAGTTACGATCCTATTGCAAGGTATGAAACTTGAGTCTTACATCGGTTGAATGGGGTGCTGAAGTGGGACTTATATAGTTGTGGGCTCTCCAACCTCAATAGCTAGCTTTTGAGTGTTCTCCCAGTGGGCTGGATATTGATGAAGGCCTGATGACTGTTTTGGTTCTGGTTTCCTTATCGCGGAGCCAGAATTTTCATTAAGGGATTCAAAATCGAAAAAAGTGCATATACGAACAAGCCGAAGGGGTTCAACATCAACTATATATGCATAAAATATAATTTTAACCATGTATAAATAATATAATTTTTAGCCGATAGCCATAAGGTGGCTCTGCCCCTTTATTCTTTCTGGTGCAAAAGGGAAAAAGGCAGAGGCCAATTCCAATGTATTCTTCACGCAAAGGATTCGTTTTTGATAAAACTAACATACTTTTCCACAACTTTTTTCGCTTTCTCTTTCCCTTTGTCATGGTGGTTTGCCTCTTTTTCTTAAACAGATTCCATCCAAAAAAAGTAATATTAACTAAGCCAAATATACATGTTTTAAGAGTTTCTCATCAAACCAATAAAAGTAGTCTGAATAATAACATATTCTCTAAATACTATGGCAAAGATAGCCTGAAAGGCGCGGAAAGTTTTACAGTCGAGCCAACTAGTTTGGAATTAAGGCTTAGTTGACGTACAACATTATTTCAAACATGTTCTTACTTAACCAAGCTTGGTTGGCCTAGTGGTAAGCTCACTAGGTCGCTTAAGCAAGTGTTGGGGGTTCAATTCCCGCCTTGTGCATGCAGCAACCAATTGGCCAGCGGCAAATCCTTAAATGGAGCTCAGATCCGTGGAGGATTAGTCCTTGGCCTGTCGGGCGGGGATACCTTGGAAACCAAAAAAGAAAAAAAAGAACATGTTCTTACTTTTGTATTAGATAATTGATAGGAGAGCATCAGAACCAAAGACCATACTCTGCAGTCTGCACCAGCACAGTTTATCTTCCTTCGTTTTACTCCTTTTCAGGTTATTTATAGCACAACCATGAGGACAACAGCTTTTGGGTGAATGAGGAAGAAGACGACAATCACTTCTCAAGAAGTACCTTGTACGGCAATGAACTTCTTTTGCCCTATAATGACGGGATGAACAACTGGCTAGCGGAATTTGAATCCTTATTTGCTGGCGGCTGGGGAGACGATAATGTACCTAGCTGTGGAAACTTCCCAGAGAAATCAGATGACCTGTTTACAGGTGAAATAATTCAGCATGGCAGCCATTATGCGGATGACTCACAGGGATTATGGCAATTGGTAGCTGGATATAAGGATGAAGACTGTAAGTACCATGTGAGACAAGTTTCGGAAGCTGCACATGCTGATAGTTGGGATGAAATGAGAATTGTGGAGAACATCTTCGGTCACTGGCCTTCTTTATTAAAGCTAGACCTGGAAACTGAGCCTACAGTAGCTTGATTGTATCATCTTCATTTTGCAAAGAAATAACTGCACTCTCCTTCCTGTTTTTTTGTTCCACAGATCAGCATCACAAAGTCTTTTCTACTTCACACTGTAATACAAACTCGAAAGTAAATCAATAAATAAAGAGACCGTTTCAGAAAGACATGATCCACGGACAAGTAATATCCTCATTATGGCCCTTATTTTTTTTAGGTGGTGTTGTTCAATGAAAAGCTAGTGCAATAAGACGAGTTTCACCAATGAATCCAGCTTTCTTTCTAAAACCAACACTATATATCAAGGTAGCATCAAGAACACAACGATTCTTCTCGACTCCGGTATTTAGCGAGCTCTCAAATCACCATTTTCGCGCTGATTTTTCTTGACTTTAGAAAAAGAGGCTAGTCATCAAAGTAGCATCTGAACCATCTGCTGCGAATTACTCAATTCATAGAATGATGGTGGCACACTCTGCTCCCACTTGATCTGAGATTGCAAATTCATTACTAAACAGTTGGCAATTGATGTCTCTTATCCAAAAATACTTTGCTGGCTTAATTTGGATACACAGCAATCTAAAACTACAAACTTAATCAGAACTTGATATTACCTGCTTCCAGATGCCTAGTACGTGGAGTCATTCGTAAGTCTTCAGTCTCAACTTAAATCAAAGAGGCTAATTAAGATTACCCTCATCTAAGCGACCCAGGCAGGCACAAACCTAGAAAAACTAAAGCTCTAAAGAACAAACAAGGCACACAATTGGACAACGCTAATTCTGAACTGA
>NW_025859271.1:0-3280 GCF_002878395.1 Capsicum annuum
GAAGAAGTGTCGTGTGTCGATGAAGTCGTTATAGATGCTGATCCAGGTTGGAGGTTATTCTTCGATGGAGCTGTCAATATGAAAGGAGTCGGAATAGGTGCGGTTCTTATCTCTGAATCGGGATAATATTTCCCGGTAACAGCACAACTTTGATTTTACTGTACTAACAATATGGCAGAGTATGAAGCCAGCATTCTTGGTTTGAGGTTAGCTGTTAATATGGGGTCCAAGAATTATTGGTGTTGGGATATTTGGATTTGTTCGTCCATCAAATTCAAGGCGATTGGGAGACGCAAGATTTGAAGCTCATCCCGTATCGACAATGCTTGCAGGATCTATGTCAACGGTTTGTGTTAGTAAAATTTAGGCATATTCCAAGGATTCGCAATGAAATTGCTGATGCTTTAGCCACTCTATCTTCAATGCTCCAACATCCTGACAAAGACTACATCGATCCAGTGCATATACAGAGTCGTGATCAGCATGCTTACTATAATGCGGTTGAAGAAGAGGTTGATAGAGAACCTTAGTTCTTGGATATCAAGCAGTACATTCAGTCAGGTGAATACCCATCATATGCCACCAAC
Organism: Capsicum annuum; assembly: GCF_002878395.1. Taxonomy (NCBI): domain Eukaryota; kingdom Viridiplantae; phylum Streptophyta; class Magnoliopsida; order Solanales; family Solanaceae; genus Capsicum; species Capsicum annuum. The sequence goes on from NW_025859271.1 coordinate 588, forward strand.
GATCAAAAGAGGACTATTAGGCGTTTGGCTAGTGGATTTTTCTTAAGTGGGGGAATCTTGTATAAGAGGACCCCAGATCTGAGACTTTTAAGGTGTGTAGATACAAAAGAAGCCTCGGCAATCATGATTGAAATACACTCTGGAGTATGCAGGTCACACATGAACGGTCATGTCTTGTCAAAGAAGATCCTTCGAGCAGGTTATTACTGGCTTACTATGGAAAAGAATTCTATTCGATTTGTTCGGAAGTGTCATCAATGTCAGGTGCACGGTGATCTGATACGTTCTCCTCCTGTTGAGTTGCATGCAATGGCCGCTCCATGGCCGTTCGTGGCTTGGAGAATGAATGTGATTGGACCGACTGAGCCTAAGGCATCAAATGGACATAGGTTCATTTTGGTAACCATTGACTACTTCACAAAGTGGGTAGAAGCAGTAACTTTCAAGTCAGTGACAAAGAAGGCTGTGGTAGATTTTGTTCATGCCAATAGCATTTGTAGATTTGGAATTCCTAAGATGATCATTACAGACAATGCTGTCAATCTCAATAGTCATTTAATGCAAGAAGTATGTCAACAGTTTAAGATCGCACATCAAAATTCTACTCCATATTGTCCAAAGGCCAATGGTGCTGTAGAATTTGCCAATAAGAATATTAAAAAGATACAGCAAAAAATGGTACAAGGGTCTAGACAGTGGCATGAAAGGTTGCCATTTGCATTACTAGGTTATCGCACCATTGTTCGCACTTCAACAGGGGCAACTCCATATTTATTGGTGTATAGGACAGAAGCAGTCATCCCTGCAGAAGTTGAAATTCTCTCTCTTTGAGTCATTGTAGAAGCAGAGATTGATAATGACGAATGGGTAAAAACCCGACAGGAACATTTGAGTTTGATTGAGGAAAAAAGGCTAACGTCTGTGTTTCATGGCCAGTTGTATCAGAGGAGGATGGCTCGAGCGTATAAAAAAAAGGTCCATCCCAGGAATTTTGAAGTTGGTCAGTTGGTATTGAGACGTATCCTTCCTCACCAGGTTGAAGCGAAAGGCAAGTTCTCCCCTAACTGGCAAGGTCCCTTTGTTGTGAAGAAAGTGTTGCCCAATGGAGCCTTATATTTGACAGATATTGAAGGCAAAATGGAAAAAATGGCTATCAATGCTGATGCGGTCAAATGATACTATGTATGATATTTGATCCTTTGTTGAGTTTATTGCATGTTTAGTACTTGCATTCTTGAAGATTAATATGATGAAGGCATTTTATTCTTCTATCCAAACATGGTGTCATCCTTTGTTTGCCCGTTTGAGCTTCGTTTTATTTTTATTTCATATCCCTCTTTTGGAATCAAAATAGAGTCAAAGATAAATGTCAAGAAAATAAGAATAAAAGAAAGAGTTAAAAAAAAAAGAATCAAAATCAAATCAAAACAAAGAACAAGCTGATGGAACTACGTCCGATCTGATTTTCCTCTCTTGGGAGTGAGATACGTAGGCTGCCCTATTTTGGGCTCGGTCCAACCAAATAAAGATTTAAGATTCACCCAGTCAACAAAACTGAGGCATGATTTAATGTGTTGTTTAAGTCGATTCCAAAAGTTGTAAGTCCCACCCCCACTTCAAGTATCGTTTGAACCCCTTACCATCCTTTTCTAACCTTAACCAAAAGCAGAGTTACAACCAAAGAAAGTCCTTCAGATCAATTTTTGATAATGTTAAGGCTAAGCATACAAGGGATATGATGATACATTGTGAGGTATCACTTGTTTCCCTTAGCATAAGAAATCAGGAAAGAAATACAAAAATGAGAGAGTCTTATTAGTGAAAACCCCCGTGGGCATCATAAGGCGATGGTGAGTTGAGAGAAAATGAAAATGAGAGAGTCTTATTAGTGAAAACCTTTGCAGTCACCATAAGGCGATGGTGAGTGGAGATAAATAAAAATGAGAGAGTCTTATTGGTGAAAACCCTCACGGGCACCGTAAGGCGATGGAGAGTTCAAGAGAAAAGTGAAAAGTGAGAAGAAAGGATTTGTTGGCGAAAGTCATTTAAGATGTCGACAATCGAATGTGATGAATAAGTCCAATGGATTTGAAGAAGCGGCTCAGCGGCAAAGGCACGAACTCAACAAAAAATGGGAGTTTGGAAAGGGAAATCAGGCAGCTCAATCCAAAATGCATGTCATACTCATTGGAGTTGGTTGTCGTATTCAGATAAGTTTTCTTTTTGAATCTGGGACATTGCCCTTTTCTTTCATTTACATATTCATGTTTTTGTCTTTTATGTCATTTATCAAAATAAAAGTCACCATCATTTCTTTACATTTTAAGTCAAGTCTGTCTCAAAACAAGCGAGAAAGGATTTCAAAATTTACTACCAGTTTTTCCAATTATACAAGGAAAAGCCAAGGAACAGCACAGGAAAAAAATATGATCGTAATTCAACACGAAGCAAAGAAAGTCTATCAACCGACAGACTATTGGATCCGTGGAAGCATTCAGATTTGGGAAAAGAGTGCACCTCAGGGGCATGGTAAAATGGAAACCCATTGTTGGAGTCAGAACTCATTTCCCTCAATCTGGATCCGGATCGATGATGCGGCAAGACAGGGCTGTTAGCAATTTGGAACAAAGATGAAAGGAACGAGTGCTGGGCAGATACCTGAGAAGTCAAGATCTGCAAGCCACCACTAAGTT
>NW_025859272.1:0-1811 GCF_002878395.1 Capsicum annuum
TCGATGGAGAACCTTGGTTCTTGGATATCAAGCGGTACATTCAGTTAGGAGAATACCCAACATATGCCACCAATGATCAAAAGAGGACTATTAGGCGTTTGGCTAGTGGATTTTTCTTAAGTAGGAGAATCTTGTATAGTAGAAACCAAGATCTGGGACTTTTGAGGTGCGTAGATGCAAGAGAAGCCTCGGCAATCTTGGTTGAAATACACTCTGGAGTATGTGGGTCACACATGAACGGTCATGTTTTGTCAAAGAAGATTCTTCGAGCAGGTTATTACTGGCTTACTATTGAAACGGATTCTATTCAATTTGTTCGGAAATGTCATCAATGTCAGGTAAATGGTGATCTGATACGTTCTCCTCCTATTGAGTTACATGTAATGGCCGCTCCATGGCCATTCATGGCTTGGGGAATGGATGTGATTGGACCGATTGAGCTGAAGGCATCAAATGGTCATAGATTCATTTTGGTAGCCATTGACGACTTCACAAAGTGGGTAGAAGCGGTAACTTTCAAGTCAGTGACAAAGAAGGCAGTGGTAGATTTTGTTCATGCCAATATCATTTGTAGATTTGGAATTCCTAAGATGATCATTATTGACAATGCTGCCAATATCAACAGTCATTTGATGCAAGAAGTATGTCAACAGCTTAAGATCGCACATCTAAATTCTACTCCATATCGCCCAAAGGCCAATGGTGCTGTAGAAGCCGCCAATAAAAATATAAAAAAGATACTGCGAAAAATGGTACAAGGGTCTAGACAGTGGCATGAAAAGTTTCCGTTTGCATTGCTAGGTTATCGCACCACTATTCGCACTTCAACAGGGGAAACTCCATATTTGTTAGTGTATGGGACAAAAGCAGTCATCCCTGCAGAAGTTGAAATTCCCTCTCTCCGAGTCATTGTAGAAGCAGAGATTGATGATGACGAAAGGGTAAAAACCCGACTGGAACACTTGAGTTTGATTGAGGAAAAAAGGCTAACGTCTGTGTGTCATGTCCAGTTGTGTTAGAGGAGGATGGCTCGAGCGTATAACAAAAAGGTCTATCCCAGGAATTTTGAAGTTGGTCAGTTGGTATTGAGACGTATCCTTCCTCACCAGGTTGAAGCGATAGGCAAGTTCTCCCCTAACTGGCAAGGTCCCTTCGTTGTGAAGAAACTGTTGCCCAATGGAGCCTTATATTTGACAGATATTGCAGGCAAAATGATAGAAATGGATATCAATGCTTATGCAGTCAAAAGATACTATGTATGATATTTGATCCTTTGTTGATTTTATTGCATGTTTAGTATTTGCATTTTTGAAGATTGATATGATGAAGGCATTTTATTCTTCTATCCAAACATTGTGTCATGCCTTGTTTACCCGTTTGAGCTTTATTTTATTTTTTATTTCTGCTTTCATATCCCTCTTTTGGAATCAAAATAGAGTCAAGGATAAATGTCAAGGAAATGAGAATAAAAAAAAATCAAAATCAAATCAGAACAAAGAACAGGCTAATAGAACTACGTCCGACCTGATTCTCCTCTCTCGGGAGTAAGATACGTAGGCTGCCCTATTTCGGGCTCGGTCCAACCAAATAAAGATTTAAGATTCACCCAGTCAATAAAACTGGGGCATGAGTTAACGTGTTGTTTGAGTCGATTCAAGTATCGTTTGAGCCCCTTACCATCTTTTCTAACCTTAACTAAAAGGCAAGTGACAACCAAAGAAAGTCCTTCAGATCAATTTTTGAATAATGTTAAGGCTAAGCATGCAATGGATATGATGATACATTGTGAGGTACCACTTGTCTCCCTCAGC
>NW_025859273.1:0-1371 GCF_002878395.1 Capsicum annuum
CAAGATGATCTGCCAAGTCTTGGGCTTTCATGGTGGGTCGAGTCACATATACAATGTCGAACTCGGTAAGCAATATTTTCCACTTTCCCAATTGACCTGTCGGCATATGCTTATGAAAGATATACTTCGAAGGATCCATGTGGGAGATGAGATAAGTAGTATAGGATGATAGATAATGCTTCAAATTTTGTGCTACCCAAGTTAGGGCACAACACGTCCTTTCAAGAAGAGTATACATGGCCTGATATGCGGTGAACTTCTTATTATGATAATAAATAGCCTGCTCCTTTTTTCCTGTGACATCATGTTGACCCAGGACACAACAAAAAGAATTGTCCATGACTGATGAATATAAGATCAAAGGCCTACCAGGCTCTGGTGGTACCAGCACGGGCAGATTTGACAAATATCTTTTGATTTTGTCGAACGCTTCTTGACATTTTTCAGTCCATTCTACTGCAACACTCTTTTTCAGCAACTTGAATATGGGCTCACAAGTGGTTGTGAGTTTAGTAATAAAACTGCTAATATAGTTCAGTCTACCAAGAAAACTCATCACCTCCGTCCTATTTTTGGGTGCTGGAAAATCCTGAATGGCTTTAATTTTTGAGGGATCCAATTCAATCCCCCGACGTCTAACCACAAACCCCAACAGCTTTTCAAACGGAACTCCAAATACAAATTTTGCTGGGTTGAGCTTGAGATTATACCTGCAAAGCCTGTCAAAGAAATTTCTTAAATCTTTAACATGGTCGGCCCGATTTTTTGACTTAATAATCACATCATCCACATATACCTCAATCTCCATATGCATGATATCATGAAACATAATGGTCATAGCTCTCATGTATGTTGCTCCAGCATTCTTTAAACCGAACGGCATCACTCGATAACAATAGGTCCCCCATGGTGTGATAAAAGACGTCTTCTCTGTGTCTTCATCATCCATAATGATCTAGTGATACCCGGCATAGCAATCCACAAATGAGGCAACCTCGCGTCGAGTACAGTTTTCTAGCAAAATATGGATGTTGGGCAGTGGAAAATCATCTTTCAGACTTGCTCTGTTCAAATCATGATAATCAACACATACTTGAATTTTTCCATCTTTCTTTGGTACGGGAACAACATTGGATAACCACATGGGATAACAAGCCACTCGAATTACTTTGGCTTTAAGTTGTTTCATGATTTCCTCTTTGATTTTAATACTTACATCAGTTTTAAACTTGCTCAACTACTGTTTGATAGGAGGGAATGCGGGGTCAGTTGGCAATTTGTGAGCCACTAATTCCGTGCCTAAACCAGGTATATCATCATAAGACCATGCAAAAACATCCTTATAATCAATTAATGCTTGAATCATTCCAT
>NW_025859274.1:0-1958 GCF_002878395.1 Capsicum annuum
CTGTATTGAAAGTTTGTATTTGATTAGCTATGGTGAAGCACACAGAGTATTATGACATATTGGGGGGTTGATGTGACCGTTACTCCTGCTGAAATTAGGAAATCTTACCATTTTAAGGTAATTTCGCTTTAGATTTTTTTTTCTTTTTTCTGGAGACTTTCAATTTTGAGAATACACTCTATCCTTTGTTAAAGATACATTTATGCCTACTTGATGATTATTATCTGCCTTTTTGATACGATAAATATGTACAATCCCCTGAAATTGATATATACTTGCTTTCTCGTTTAACTTATTTTTGTTTTTTGTTTTCTTTTCCCATTTGGATTTGCATTTATTTTTAGTTATATTTAAGTTTATTTTAGATTCAATATCTGCTAGTAGTCTTTTAGATTAGTTAGAGATTTATGTGCTAGTAGAAAATAAAGAGAACTTCTAGTGCTAGAGAAATTAAATTGGGGTTTAAATGGAGCGACTTGGACATTGGGAATAAGTCGAATATCCCCAAGCACAACTTCATTAGTTGGCTGGTTATGCATAACAAAGTACAAACCAGAACTAAATTGGCTAAATGGGGTGTGTGTCAAGGTGATAGTTACATATTATGTGAGCATTTATTCTTTGCCTGTCCTTTTTCACAACAATGCTTAAATACAACACTGAAATGGATGAGCATAATACTAGGGAGTTGCAATGGCTATTGAAGAGAATGGCAAGACACATAGTTGGCAAGATTAGTAGAGGCTTGATTTGGGCAGTTTTAGCTACACTTATCTATCACATATATGGCAAGTGAGAATGAAGAACTTTTGAATCAAGCAGTACCACAACCACATAGGATGATCAAGATACCACAACCATATATGATGATCAAGAAGATAAAGGAGGAGTGTAAATATAGATGTTTTGATTTTATTAAAAGAAGAATCAATAGCAACCTCTTATAAGATTTATATTTATTGTTAAGTTGTATTTGCTATTCATTAGATTTTGACAATGACATATACTTACTTCTCTTCATAAGCATGATTTTTATGTTTAAGATATTTTTGATATTTATTTGTATTTAAGATATTTGTATTTGTAATTGATATGTATTTGTATTATATTCTGGTTACTTAAATTTGGACCATTCGTGTATTCATAAAATAGATATGTATATGTTGTAATATAAGTATAATATGTATTCTGTAAATACAAAGTGCCACTACTTTTAAATGTAAAGTATATACATGTCATAGTTTAGATATGTTTTATGAATACATATTGCTAAGATTTGTATTTATGTTAAGTTGTATTTGTTATTCATTAGATTTTGACTATGATATGTACTTCTTTTTTCTTGCTAAGCATGATTTTTGTACTAGTTATGTATAAATAATATACATATGTATTTGATTTGTTTGAAATAAATGAAATGTATTTGTTATCCGTTAGATATATTTTTTTTGTTATTGCTAACATTTATATTTATTGCTCACTTGTATTTGGTATTCCTGAGAGGATGACAATGTTTGTATTTTGATGTTTGATAATTTAGATTTGGAACAGTGATGTATTCACAAAATACATATGATAGTTTTATGATATATTGTATAATGAAACTGTAAGATGTATATTATAAATACATATGCGTCACTGTTTTTACATATAATTGTATTTTTATAGTGTATAGGTGTTGCGTGATCAGATATACATGACAAGAGTATTCCCCAAATTTACTCCACATTTAGAATATCATACGGTCAACGACATTGAAGATTGTATTAAGTCTCTGTTGATGAAGAATCAGTACAAGATGTTTTGTAACAATAGAATTTTACCAGATATACATATGTATTTAAGCAGATATGCATATGTATTTATGAGTTATCCATAGATTTTTTTCAATTATGCATATATATCTATGAATAATGCATATTTATGTATGATTAATGCATATATATTTTTAAAAAAAC
>NW_025859275.1:0-1851 GCF_002878395.1 Capsicum annuum
TTTTTTTGCTTTGCTTTTATTCTTCTTTTCTTGACAGTTGTTTCTTACTCTATTTTGATTCCAAAAGAGGGGTATGAAATAAAAATAAAACTAGGCTCAAACGGGGTAAACAAAGGATGACATAATGTTTGGATAGCAAAAAGAAATGCTTTCATCATATCAACCTTCAACAATGCAAGTACTAAATATGCAATAGAACCAACAACGGATAAAATATCATACATAATATCTTTTGACCGCACCAGCATTGATAGCCATCTCTGCCATTTTGCCTTCAATATCTGTCTAATATAAGGCCCCATTGGGCAACACTTTCTTCACAATAAAGGGACCTTGCCAATTTGGGAAGAACTTGCTTTTAGCTTCAACCTGATAAGGGAGGATACGCTTCAATACCAACTGACCAACTTCAAAATTCCTGGGTCGTACCTTTTTGTTATATACCCAAGCCATTCTCTTCTGATACAATTGGCCATGACATACCAACGCTAGCCTTTTTCCTCAATCAAACTCAATTGTTCCAGTCGGGTTTTGACCCACTCGTCATCATCAATCTCTACTTCCACAATGACTCAAAGAGAGGGAATTTCAACTTCTGCAGGAATGATTGCTTCTGTCCCATACACCAATAAATATAGAGTTGCCCCTGTTGAAGTGTGAATAGTAGTGCGATAACCTAGCAATGCAAATGACAACTTCTTATGCCATTGTCTAGACCCTTGTATAATTTTTTGCAATATCTTCTTGATATTCTTATTGGCGGCTTCCACGACACCATTTGCCTTTGGATGATATGGAGTGGAATTTCAATGTGAGATCTTAAACTGTTGACATACTTCTTGCATTAAATGACTATTGAGATTGACAACATTGTCTGTAATGATCATCTTAGGAATTCCAAACCTACAAATGATGTTGGCATGAACAAAATCTTCTACCACCTTCTTTGTCACTGACTTGAAAGTTATTGCTTCTACCCATTTTGTGAAGTAATCAATAGCCACCAAAATAAATCTATGCCCATTTGATATTTTCGGCTCAATCGGCCTGATCACGACATCCCCCAAGCTACGAAAGGCCTTGGATCAGACATTGCGTGCAATTCAGCGGGAGAAGAATGTATCAGATCACCGTGTACCTGACATTGATGACATTTTCGAACAAAATGAATGGAATCTTTTTCCATAGTAAGCCAATAATAACCTGCTCGAAGTATCTTCTTTGACAAGACATAACCGTTCATATGCGGCCCGCATACTCCAGAGTGTATTTCAACTATGATCACCAAGGTTTCTCTTGCATCTACACACCTCAAAAGTCCCAGATCCGGGGTTCTCTTGTATAAGACTCCCCCGCTTAAGAAAAATCCATTAGCCAAACACCTAATAGTCCTTTTTTATCATTGATGGCATTGTTGGGTATTCTTCTGACTGAATATATCGCTTGATATCAAAGAACCAAGGTTCACCATCGAGCTCTTCTTCTACTGCATTACAGTAAGCATGTTGATCATGACTCTGTATATGCACTGGATCGATGTAGGCTTTATCAGGATGTTGGAGCATTGAAGACAAAGTGGCCAAAGCATCAACAATCTCATTGCGAATTCTTGGAATATGCCTAAACTTTACAGAGACAACCCGTTAACATAGATCCTTCAAGCATTGTCGATACGGTATTAGCTTTAAATCTCATATCTCCCAATAAATTGAATCTGATGGACGAGCAAATATGAATCCCCCAACACTAATAGTTTCTAGACTCCCATATCAACAACTAGCCTTAAACCCAGAATGCAAGCTTCATATTCCACCATGTTATTGGTACAATAAAATCAAAGTTGCGTTGTTA
>NW_025859276.1:0-1664 GCF_002878395.1 Capsicum annuum
AAACTTCCCAATTAGTTACGATAGCAAAGAAAGTTTTTCCTCCGGAAAAATTCCGAAAAGCTATAATCTTGTGCTCGTGTGATGGCTTGTTGCTTTTAAAGAACCCTAGGTCGTACAAAGTATATGTTTTGTGGAATCCATCTACCGAAGAATATCAAACTCTTGTATGCCCTTATTTTAATGACAAACATGAAGTTCCAAATGGTTGTGGGCTGTGTTATGATTCTAGTGTCGATGATTACAAGGTTATATTTATCTACAAGCGGAATTATTCTATCTATTCTCTGAATAACAATGTTGGACAGAGAAAGCAACTTCCCTTCGTGGAGTAGTAACATTAGTACAAAAATTTTCCTTGTCTCAATGCATTAGTATCGGAGGTAGTGTATTTTGGGCACACTATGTACTTGGCTTTTTCTCATATAATTGGAAAGATTTGTAGTAAATTTTGAAATCCTTTCTCGCCTGTTTTGACACAGACTTGACTTAAAATGTACAGAAATGATGGTGACTTTTATTTTGATAAACCACATAAAAAGACAAAAAGCATGAATATGTAAATGACAGAAAAGGGCAATGTCCCATATTCAAAAAGAAAAACTTATCTGAATACGACAACCAACTCCAATGATTATGACATGCATTTTGGATTGAGCTACCTGATCTTCCTATCCAAACTCCCCATTGGTTGTTGAGTTCGTACCTTTTGCCGCTGAACTGCTTCTTCAAATCCATTGGACTCATACATTACATTCGATTGACGACATCTTAAAAGACTTTCGCCAACAAATCTCTTTCTTCTCAATTTTCACTTTTCTCTTGAACTCTCCATCGCCTTACGGTGCCCGTGAGGGTTTTCACCAATAAGACTCTCTCATTTTTATTTCTCTCCACTCATTTCTCTCAACTCACCATCGCCTTATGATGCCCACGAGGGGTTTTCACCAATAAGACTCTCTCATTTTTGTATTTCTTTCTTATGCTGAGGGAGACAAGTGGTACTTCATAATGTATCATCATATCCATTGCATGCTTAGCCTTAACATTATCGAAAATTGATCTGAAGGACTTTCTTTGGTTGTAACTTGGCTTTTGGTTAAGGTTAGAAAAGATGGTAAGGGGCTCAAATGCTACTTGAAGTGGGGGTGGGACTTACAACTTTTGGAATCGACTCAAACAATACATTAAATCATGCCCCAGCTTCATTGACTGGGTGAATCTTAGATCTTTATTTGTTTGGACCGAGCCCGAAATAGGGCAGCCTACGTATCTCACTCTCGAGAGAGGAGAATCAGGTCGCACGTAGTTCCATCGTCTTGTTCTTTGTTTTGATTTGATTTTGATTGATGATGATTTTTTTTTGGACTCTTCTTTTATTTTCATTTTCTTGACATTTATCTTTGACTCTATTTTTATTCCAAAAGAGGGATATGAAAGAAAATTGAAACGAAGCTCAAACGGGTAAACAAAGGATGACACAATGTTTGGGCAGAAGAATAAAATGCCTTCATCATATCAATCTTCGAAAATGCAAGTACTAAACATGCAATAAAATCAACAAAGGATCAAATATCATACATAGTATCTTTTGACCGCATCAGCATTGATAGCCATTTCTGCCATTTTGCCTTCAATATCTGTCAAATATAAGGCTCCATTGGGCA
>NW_025859277.1:0-31030 GCF_002878395.1 Capsicum annuum
AAGAATTTAGTAGTATAACAACAGAAGAAGAAGAGCAAAATAAAGAGAAAGATACGAATAGGAATTTAATGTTAAAATTAGCAATATATAATATGTGCTATATAGATGAGTATACGTGCGCATTTAAAGAATATTATTATAAAGGAACATATAATATAGAAGAAAGTAAAGAAATAAGAAAATTATATTTTAGTAAATTACCTGAACCATTTAGTTCAAAAATAATAAAGAATTGGGATGAAGCAAAAATAGTAGATACCCTAGGAGCAAGGATAAAATTTTAATAACAATGGTATAGAAATCTATGTGAAAAATATAGAGAGGAAATAAAAATAGAAAAAACATTAATAAAACATTTCGCATGTTGCAAAGATAAAATAGCACCTTAATTTGGATGTGAAGAAAGATATTATAAGAAAAGAAAAAGACATAAGAAATATAAGAAATACAAAAGATCAAAATATAAATATAAGAAATCAAGAAAAAGATATTATGTAAAAAATTATAAACATAAAAGACCATATAGAAAAAAGAAATCTATAAAAGAATGTACTTGTTATTATTGTGAGAAACTAGGACATTTAGCTAGAGATTTTAAATTACCAAAAACCCAAAAAATAAATAAATATCAGAAATAAAAATAGAAAATACAGAATATATGTAGATAGATTTTGCAGATTATGAATTAGAAAGTGAAGATAGTATATATAAAATTTCGGAGAATGAAACAGATAATGAAATAGATAGTGAATTAGATGAATCAAATGACTGAAGAAGATATAAAAATGAACCAAATAACTGAAGAAGATATAAAAATGAACTAAATAACTGAAGAAGATATAAAAATAATAACAAGGGAAGAATATTTAAATGAAGAAGGAACATATCAAAAAATAATATTTGACAGTAATATATTTGACGAAATAAAAGGAAAAGAGTGAGACTTAAGTGTAGAAAAAATATTTAAAATACCAACAATAAAAAATATATTTAGTAGAAAAAGGAAGAATACTACGTAGTAAGCGAAAAAGAACATATAATAGACTGTATATATGCAAAAGGAAGAGTTAGTATACCACTAGTAACAAAAAGAATAGTTAATAAAGAAATAAACGATATAAAAAGTAAAGACCCAATAAAATATGTACACCTTAGAGGAACAGAGATATTGATAAAAGCATGTTTTAGAGAAGAAATAGATACACCAATAGAATTATATTTAGCAGATGATAGAATTATAAAACCTATAGAAAAATGTATAATAACCACTATAAAAGGAAATTTAATATACCAAAAATTTAAATTTATAATAAGTGTGAAATATTCAGTAGCAATAACAGATAAAAGTATAGATAAATCATTAGTATTATATTGGAAAATATCAGGAATAGAACTAACTCCAGGAAGTAAAATATTTACAGCAAGATGTAAAAATCTATATGTATTAACAACAAAACATAAAATAACGGGAAAAATAAAATTAATAAAATACAAATAGAAAGTTCTTTTGAACAATTTGTAAAAATAATTGATAATAATGATTATAGTTACAAAGACATAGATATAGAAGAAGATTTAGAAATAATAAATGATAGAATAAGCACAACAAAAAGAATAGCTCATGAAAAACCAGAATCATCAAGCTCATCAAAAAGAACAAGTTATGAAACAACTTCAACAGTTAATTTAAATCAATATTACATAACAGGAACAATAAATGAAAAGGAATATTTAATACTCTTAAACACAGGACAAGAAGAAAATTATATAGAAAAATATCTAGTAAAAAGTGAAGAAATAAAATCTAATTGAATCTTTCCCAGGTTTCATGCAAGGCTTCAGTCGGGAGCTGCCTAAAGTTGCTGATCTCGTCCCTCAACTGTATCCTCCTGGAAGGTGAAAAGAACCTTTCTAGGAAAGCTCCTTTCAACTGCCTCCTTTCAGCTTATTTAGCCACAATGTTGTCTCCCCAGACAGAGACAACGAAAACAATCTCGACCGGATAGCATTCTGCCCACTCCTGAGTTATCAAAAGATTTGCAGATGGTGACAAAATTCACCAGATACAAGTTTGGGTCATCCCCAAGAAGGTTACCAAATAACCCCTTCAGATTGAAGAGTTGGATCATAGTACTAGTAATGTTGAACTTGGCCCCAGGTGCCAACGATGGAGGAATGACTACACCCGTTGCACCTGCTCCGTCCATTCCATCATCATCATCATTGAGATCATACTGGACCGACTGGTACTCTTGTCTTTCTCGGAACGGACGGTTCCTATTAACATTACATCGTACTGGTGCAGCTATCTGCTCTGCATGCCTTGGTTACCAGGATTCAACAACTCCTCGTCTCTTGAATCTTTGTCCTCAGGGTTTGGATGTCATGCTTGTTGCCCGACATTTTTCACATTCACCTGAGATCGAGCTAAGGTTTCTAGTCTGTCAGCCTCTTGCTGTTCTACCATTTTTCTAATTCGTTGTTGTTCCGGATTAAGTGGTAATAATGATTCTCCAGAATTTTTGGTCCTTGGCATACACTATAAAGATCCTGCAAATAAACAAAAACAACAAATAAACATAAATCTAGGAAACTTAACTAACAGTCAATTTGCACACACAAACTTCAGTTTACAACCGTATTCCCTGGTAACGGCGCCATTTTTTATAATGCTCAAACTACATCTCTCAATGAGAATGTAAGCGATCGTTGTTGATATAAAACCCAACTAGGTTGGGGTCGAATCCCACAGGGAATATAGTGTGAACGTAAGTCGTTTGCAAATTAATCAACTGATAGTTGTATGTTTCCATAAATGGGAGGGTTTTTAGTTTAACAAGCAATTTTGGTTACGTTAGTTTCAGTGTTCGTAATCAAGAGTTTATGAAAAACCAGAATTATGTTCACTAGGGATTTTGGTACTTGACAGATTCTACTAGTGGTTCAGGATTCTCACGGTAGGTAGGACAACAAGTTATCTTTATCGAAGTTATGCTTAAATATCTCTTGACCTACTTAAGCATTTAATTACCTAACCCTCTCGGACTTAGGGAATTTGTATTCATTGCCAAAATTTTACCTCAGGTTAACCAACCTTGTTACAACGTTGATTATTAAACAAAGTATTTTCAAGTCCCTATTGATAATTCACTTCCTACTATATTTGATTTCTTTCTCAAGCAAATCAAAGTAGGTTTTATCTATTGTTTGCAACCAATAGACGTTAATTAAAACCTCAGAATTATCAAGAAGTCCTACCACCTTTTGAATTCTGATCACTCAGCACCTTATCAAGACCTAACCCTAGATCCCATAATTCAGGTTAAAGAAATTTAGCCGCTCATGACGTAAAAATCGAAGCAACTAGATGAATTCATGCTTTGAAAGATAAACTTACCACAAGATGAATAGAAACTAGAGATTCTCAGATTAAATCACAAAGGAAATCCCAAAATAATGAATATAATATCTTCAAAGTAATTGCTTTCTCAAGCCAAAAATAGAGAGAGAAAATATCAAAGTATATTGCTCAAAACTCAATGTGCTGAACTACTCAGAAAACCCTAAGCAATGCTTTAAATAGTTCACCCTAATTATGGAAACAAAATAATAGAATTCAAAAATCCCTCATATTAGGTGACGACATTTATTATAGCCTATTAGAAGGCTGACGACTTATCACAAATGTCGTCAGCTTCCTTTATGCTTTTGGTCACTTGCTGCTTAACGCTGACGATAATCTTTATTATTTATTAGTTCCTTGACGACCTATCACAAAATGTCATCAAGGCTTTGCTTCAGTTCTCATGTGTTACCTTAGGCTTATGGCATTCTTGACGCCTTATCAGCTCTGTGACGCCCTATCACAAAATATCATCATAGCTTTCAACTAATTAGGCCAATTCTCTGTCTTCAGCTAAAGATGAACTTGATAGCTTATCACAGGGCTGACGACTTATCACAAATATTGTCAGCCACACTTTGCATCTATTTCCTTCTGATTTTAACTTTTTTGCTTCCATTCTTGTTGATTCTCTATTATATTAGCTTCTACTGTAAAACCAAACACAAAACAATAAAAAACAACAAAAGTTGCTTAAGACTTTGCAATTACTCTTAGTTAAAAGCCTCATATGTGTTAGCATTAGCTCACACATCAACTGCCCTGGTTACGACTGGACCCCATGAGTCGTAGTGTGCCTTGATGAGTAGTTGGGATGAGTCGTAACCAAACCAGTAAGTTTGTGGCTTGATTTTGCTCTGAGTACGAGTGGCTCACTAAGAGTCATAATGATATGTTACGAGTTGTTAGGTGTAACCAAAATCAATTACAATGATATATGTCTTATAGATAGTGCTACCACACATACTATTTTAAGCAATAAGAAATATTTCTCTTATTTGGTAATGAATGAAGCGAATGTTAATGCTATATCTGGTGGTGCAATATTAATTGAAGGGTCCGAAAAAGCTAACTTATTACTTACCGGAGGAACAAATTTGATAATTGATGAAGCATATATTGTAGTAAGTCTCAGAGAAACTTAGTAAGTTTCAAAGACATTCGCCAAAATGGCTATCATATTGAAACTACAAATGATAAAAAGATTGAATATCTTTATATTACTACAATAATATCGGGTAACAAATATATACTTGAAAAATTACCCGTTCTTTCTTCTGGCTTATACTACACAAGTTTTAGCACTGTTGAAACACATGCCATAGTAAATCAGAAGTTTACTAATTCAAATAACTTTATTATTTGGCATGACCTGTTGGGTCATCCCAGTTCTATTATGATGCACAAAATAATTGATAATTCATATGGACACTCATCAAAGAATCAGAAGATTCGTCAATTTAAATAATTCTCTTTTGTTACATGTTCTCAAGGCAAATTGATTACTAGACCATCAACAATTAAAGTGGAAATTCAATCCCCTACATTTCTGAAATGTATACAAGGTGATATATGTGGGACTATTCACCCTCCATGTGGATCATTTAAGTATTATATAGTTTTAATAGATGCATCTATAAAATGATCACATATATGTTTATTATCAACTCGTAGTTTGGCATTTGCGAGATTACTTGCTCAAATAATTAAGTTAAGAGCACAATTTTTAGATTATACAATAAAGATAATTCGTCTTGATAATGCTGGTAAATTTACATCCTAGGCTTTTAATGATTATTGTATATCAACTGGAATAATAATGAACATCCAGTTGCCCACGTTCATACTTAAAATAGATTAGTGGAATCATTGATTAAACACCTCCAATTAATTTCTAAACCAATGCTTATGAGAAAAAAACTTCTCATTTAGATATGGGGTCATGCTATTTTGCATTCAGCAACTTTTGTGCGGATAAGGACCGCAAGTTATCATAGAGTCTCCCTATTACAATTAATTTTTGGTCAAGAGCCAAATGTTTCCCATTTAAGAGTTATTGGGTATGCGGTATATGTTTCAATTGCTCCACCACAACGCACAAAAATGGGTCCCCAAAGAAGATTGGGGATATATGTTGGATATGAATCTCCTTTTATTATAAAATATTTGAAACCCATGACTGGAGATTTATTTACAGCAAGATTTATTGATTGTCATTTTGATGAAATAATATATCCAACATCAGGGGGAGAAAATAAGCAGCTGAAAAGGGAGATAGAATGAAATGCATTATCACTATCT
Organism: Capsicum annuum; assembly: GCF_002878395.1. Taxonomy (NCBI): domain Eukaryota; kingdom Viridiplantae; phylum Streptophyta; class Magnoliopsida; order Solanales; family Solanaceae; genus Capsicum; species Capsicum annuum. The sequence goes on from NW_025859277.1 coordinate 5,705, forward strand.
CACTTAGATCATCATACAAATAAATGTGAACTCAAAGTTCAAAAGATAATTCATTTACAGAACATTGCAAATCAACTGCCAAATGTATTCACTAACCTATCAAGAGTTACCAAATCTCATATTCCAGATGCTAATGCTCCCATTCGAGTTAATGTTTCGGTAGGACAATTGACTAATGAAAATGAGTCTAAACCATACTTAAAATGTGGTAGATCAATCAGTTCCAAAGATAAAAATCCTTGAAAAAAAAAGGAGCAAATTATTAAAATAATCATAATATAGAGGAAGCTACTCAAGAAGAGCAGCAAGACATAACAACAGATAAAATCTCAGAAGAGGTTCAAGTACCTGAAAATACTAAAAATAATGAGATCTCAGTCAGTTAGGTCTTATAAAAAAATAGGAAATTGAAATGATATAATCGTCAACAATTTTTTTGCTTATAATATTGCTAATGAAATAATGCAACAAGATGAGGATCTTGAACCAAAATTTGTCAAAGAATGTAGACAGAGAAATGATTGACCAAAATAGAAAGATGCAATCAAAATTAAATTGGCTTCACTTGAAAAACGCAAAGTTTTGGACCTATAGTCTAAACACCTGAAGGTATAAAGCCACTGGGCACAAATGGATTTTTGTTCAAAAACGAAATGATAAAAATAAAATCGTAAGATATAAAGCACGATTTGTGGCACAAGGATTTTCTCAAAGACCTGACATTGATTATATGGAGTCATATTCTCCAGTGGTGGATGCAATAACCTTCAGGTATCTTATAAATTTGGCAGTTCGTGAATGACTTGGTATGCATCTGATAGACGTTGTCACATCCTATTTATACGGCTCATTAGACATTAATATTTATATAAAAATTCCTGAAGAATTCAAAATGCCTGATACATATAAATATTCTTGAGAAAATTATTCAATCAAGCTTCAAAAATCCTTATAAGGATTAAAACAATCAGGACTCATGTGGTATAATCGCCTTAGCAAATACCTATTGAAAGAAGGGTATAAAAATGACCCTATTTATCCTTGTGTCTTTATTAAAAGGTCTGGATCTGAATTTGTCATAATAGTTGTATATGTTAATGACTTGAATATCATTAGAACTCCCAAAGAGCTTCCAAAGACAGTAGAATGTTTGAAAAGGGAATTTGAAATGAAAGACCTTGGAAAGACAATATTTTTCATGGTCTACAAATTGAACATTTTACAAATGAAATTTTTGTCCATCAATCTACATATACTTAAAATATTTTAAGGAGATTTTACATGGATAAAGCACATTCATTGAGTATCCCGATGGTTGTGAGATTACTTGATATTAATAAAGATCCATTTCGACCTCATGAAACTGATGAAGAACTTGTTGGTGCTGAAATACCATATCTTAGTGCAAGTGGGGCATTAATTTATCTTGCTAGTAATTCACGCTAGATATATCTTTTGCTGTAAATTTATTAGCGAGATTTAGTTCTTCCCAACATAAAGACATTGGAATGGTATTAAGCATATATTCAGATACCTTCGAGGAACTATTGATATGGAATTATTTTATTCAAATGAGCTCGATTCGCAATTAATTGATTATGCAAATAAAGGATATTTGTCTAATCCACATAAAGGTTGATCTCAGACAGGTGATTGGTTTACATATGGAGGTACAGCTACATCATGACGTTCAATAAAACAAATAATGATTGCTACATCTTCAAATCATGCTGAGATAATAGTCATTCATGAAGCAAGTCGAGAATGCATTTGGTTGAGGTCAATAACTCAACACAACCAGGAAACATGTGGCCTCATTTGAAAAAGAATATTCTAATAATATTGTATGAAGACAACTCTGTATGCATAGCTCAATTAAGAGGAGGATACATCAAAGAGACAGAATAGAACACATTTCACCAAAACTATTCTTTACTCATGATCTTCAAAAGACGAGTGAAATAGATGTTCATCAAGTTCGTTCAAGTGATAATCTAACAGATATGTTCATTAAAGCATTGCTAGCATCAACCTTTGAGAAGTTTAGATACAAGATTGGGATACATCGTCTCCTAGATATTAAGTAATGTTTTTATCAGGAGAAGTAAATACGCATTGCGCTCTTTTTCCCTTAACCAAGGTTTTATCCTACTGGATTTTCCTGGTAAGGTTTTTAATGAGGCAGCAAACAATGCGTATTATAAACAACTATGTACATCCTATTCTTTTAATTTTTCTTATACATGGAGATCCAATGGGGAGTATTGTGAATAAGTGGCTAGTGGATGGCCATGTGGATCATTTACTGTAGCTCACCCACATCTCCGCGGCACATAATTTCTAGATATATCTCCCCACTTTACATGTAAAATGACACACAATTAATGAAATACTATTACTAAAATTACTCATTATATTCTCTTCATTATATATATTTAAATCTCTTTTTATTTCTCTTTCTTTCTTTCTAATAAATTTTATTCAGTCTTTATATTACAATAATATCACAATTCTAATTGGAAAAAGTAATTTTATCAACAACATGTGACAATTTTAGAGGAAGAAAAGTACTTTTATCTGCTACATGCCACAATTTTAGATAGGGAAAGCAATTTACCAACCACATGTCACAATTTTAGAGGATGTTAAAAAAAATAATATTACCATAATCTTATCAACTCCATATCATAATTTTAGAGGAGAAAAATAATTACCAACACATGCCACAATTTTAGAAGATTTTAAGAAAATTAAAACTACCATAGTGTCATTGTGAGGACTACCAAATTTTGACATCCTCTCTTATATGTAAGTACTAGTTTTTATGAGGCCCATCAAAGCTCGAACCCAAACTCAATTAAAAAAATATAATTTGTATTATAATTTTTTAATTTATAATTGTTATAATCTTGTAGCAGTTAGTTATGTCTTATTCACAAAATGGATCTATTTATCTATTTATTTACCCAAGTTGTCCGCACCCCCTACAATTGGTATCAAAGCTTATGTTGTTTAAAGTTACGTAAGTAGAATATATTTGGATTTATTTGATTAATTTATTAATTATGAAATAATTAAATTTAGATATTCATCAAAACAATATTTATAATATTTGTTTAGATGAATAACGTACAAAAATCACAACAATATAAAGAATTAAAACAAATAATATCTGAAAAATGTAAGGAATTAAAAATAAGGATAGAAAGACTACAGAATAACATAATTGTTGGAGTTAGTAAAAACTCAATAAATGCACAAAAAGAAGAAATATCAAATTTAGAATCAACAATAGATAGTCTAGAATATATATATCAACACAACCTATATACATTTAAATAAAATGAACAAAGAAGAATTTATAATAGATGAAAAAACACATGAAAATCACGAAGGATTAAAAATAAAAATAGTATTCTCTAATTTAAGAAGGATATATAAGAAAATAGGTGAACATTTATATTTAATGTTAGAAAAAGAAGAATTAAAATTAGAAGATAAGTTGGCAGTCATGATAAGAATAGAAAGAGAAAACGAAGAGATAGACAGAAAAAAGGAAATAAATAAAATAAAAAAACAAACCACAAAAGAAATACGAAAAATAGAAGAAACTAAAAATAGTGGGATTGCTGAATTAGAAAAAGAACTACAAATGCTAAAAGATTTGTATGAAAAGAGACAGAAAGAAAAAAAAAAAGAAAAAGATAAAGAACAAAAATTATTAATTGAGATAAATCAATTTAAAGAAAAATTAGAAATAAAAAATAAAGAACCAGAAATCAGTGAATTAGAAATAAATATAATAGATGTTGAAGAAATAGATAATTATAATTTGGAAGATAGTGAAACATATACAGAAATTTTAGAAAACATAGGAAAACTAGAAATTAATAAAAAATCAGAAGTAATTAATAAAGATAATCTAGAATTAATAAATACAGAAGTAAATACTCTAGATAAATATATAATACCTAGTACATCAGAAATAAGAAAACCAACTTATAATTACGAAAATAAGTTTAAAAGATATAATCCAAAGGATGAATATAATAAATGGACACCAAAACAAATAATTAATTACAACTTTTTAGATTTAGACTGTATAATAGACACAAATAAAATAATATAACTATGGGTAGGATACATGTCAAAATAGTTATTAGATAGTAAAATAGATACAACAAACGCACCAGAATATATAGAAAAGACATTAATAGGAACAGTAAAATTATGGTTTTTAAACCTAGCCGAAGCAAGTAAAAAAGTATTAAGATCTGATAATAAAACAAAAGGAACATCAATACCTACTAAAATACTACCAACAGAAATATTGAAAAAATATGAAATAGTTATAAGAGAAGAATTTAGTAGTATAACAACAGAAGAAGAAGAGCAAAATAAAGAGAAAGATACGAATAGGAATTTAATGTTAAAATTAGCAATATGTAATGCGTGCCATATAGATGAGTATACGTGCGCATTTAAAGAATATTATCATAAGGAACATATAATATAGAAGAAAGTAAAGAAATAAGAAAATTATATTTTAGTAAATTACCTGAACCATTTAGTTCAAAAATAATAAAGAATTGGGATGAAGCAAAAATAGTAGATACCCTAGGAGCAAGGATAAAATTTTTACAACAATGGTATAGAAATCTATGTGAAAAATATAGAGAGGAAATAAAAATAGAAAAACATTAATAAGAAATTTAGCATGTTGCAAAGATAAAATAGCACCTCAATTTGGATGTGAAGAAAGATATTATAAGAAAAGAAAAAGACATAAGAAATATAAGAAATACAAAAAATCAAAATATAAATATAAGAAACCAAGAAAAAGATATTATGTAAAAAATTATATACATAAAAGACCATATAGAAAAAAAGAAATCTATAAAAGAATGTACTTGTTATAATTGTGGAAAACTAGGATATTTAGCTAGATATTGTAAATTAACAAAAAACCCAAAAAATAAACAAATATCAGAAATAAAAATAGAAAATACAGAATATATGCAGATAGATTATATATATTATGAATTAGAAAGTGAAGATAGTATATACGAAATTTCGAAGAATGAAATAGATAATGAAATAGATAGTGAATTAGATGAATCAAATGACTGAAGAAGATATAAAAATGAACCAAAAAAGTGAAGAAGATATTAAAATAATAACAAAGGAAGAATATTTAAATGAAGAAGGAACAGTTCAAAAAATAATATTTGACAGTAATATATTTGACGAAATAAAAGGAAAAGAGTTAGACTTAAGCGTAGAAAAAATATTTAAAATAGCAACAATAAAAAATATATTTAGTAGAAAAAAAGAAGAATACTACGTAGTAAGCCAAAAAGAACATGTAATAGACTGTAGATATGCAAAAGGAAGAGCTAGTATACCACTAGTAACAAAAAGAATAGTTAATAAAGAAATAAACGATATAAAAAGTAAAGACCCAATAAAATATGTACACCTTAGAGGAACAGAGATATTGATAAAAGCATGTTTTAGAGAAGGAATAGATACCCCAATAGAATTATATTTAGCAGATAATAGAATTATAAAACCTATAGAAAAAAGTATAATAACCGCTATAAAAGGAAATTTAATATACCAAAAATTTAAATTTATAATAAGTGTGAAATATTCAGTAGCAATAACAGATAAAAATATAGGTAAATCATTAGTATTATATTGGAAAATATCAGGAATAGAACTAACCCAGGAAGTAAATATTTACAGCAAGATGTAAAAATCTATATGTATTAACAACAAAACATAAAATAACGGGAAAAAATAAAATTAATAAAATACAAATAGAAAGTCCTTTTGAACTATTTGTAAAATCAATTGATAATAATGATTATAGTTACAAAGACATGGATATAGAAGAAGATTTAGAAATAATATATGATAGAATAAGCACAACAAAAAGAATAGCTCATAAAAAACAGAATCATCAAGCTCATCAAAAAGAACAAGTGATGAAACAACTGAACAGTTAATTTAAATCAATATTACATAACAGGAACAATAAATGAAAAAGAATATTTAATACTCTTAAACACCGGACAAGAAGAAAATTATATAGCAAAATATTTAGTAAAAAGTGAAGAAATAAAATCTAATAGTGATATATGCCCAGATCTACCAAGGAGTCTAATAAACATTAAAGATACGGTAGAAAAAGAAATAATAATAGGAGTCAGAAAAATAAAAATAGAATTTGAAATAAAGGAAGAAATGCAAAGAGCAGACATAATATTAGGAATAAAATGGTTAGAACAAGTAAAATCATACAATATAGAACATACACAATTATCTATAACATATAATAAAGAAAGATTATTCATAAAAAGAACTTTAACATGATATGAAAATATATGTACTTGTAAAACTAATAGTAGAAGGATATTATAATAGGTATTATACACCTATGATAGATACAGGAACAGAAGTAAACTTATGTAGATACAACTATTTACCAGAAAGTAAATGAGATAAATTAAAAACACCAATAGTAGTCAAAGGATTTAATAATGAAGGAAGCTTAATTACATATAAAGGTAAAAATGTAAAAATACAGATATGGGATAAAATAATAACAATAGAAGAAATCTATAATTATGAACTAACATCAAAATATATGCTTTTAGGAATGTAATTTTTAGATAAATTATACCCACATATAATAACTAAAACAGATTGGTGGTTTATAACATCATGTAAACAAAAAGCAAGAACAAAAAAAGTTATTAATAAAATAAGAAAGAAAACTGATTGGATAAAAGGAAGTGAAAAAATTACACCAAAAGTTAGAAAATATAAAAAATACAGAAGACACAGTAGAACTAGTTGTATTTTCGATAAATAAAAAAGAAATAACTATATTTTCAATAGATAAGGTAGAAATAACAAAGAAAAAATTAAGACAATTATATAGTGAAAATTCATTAAAAGGATGGGAAAAACATAAAACTACTATAAAAAAATAAATTAATAGATAAAAATAGCATAATAACTCAAAAACCATTAACGTATAATTTTGACGATTTAAAAGAATTTAAAATGCATGTAGATGAATTATTAGAAAAACAGTATATACAAAAAAGTAATAGTAAACACAATTGTCCAGCATTTATAGTAAATAAATATAGTGAACAAAAAAGAGGTAAAAGTAGAATGGTTATTGATTATAGAAATTTAAATGCAAAAACTATGACATATAATTATCCAATACCAAATAAGATATTAAAAATAAGACAAATACAAGGATATAACTATCTTAGTAAATTTGACTGTAAATCAGGATTTTACCACTTAAAGTTAGACGAAGAATCTAAGGAATTAACCGCATTTACTGTACCACAAGGATTTTATGAATGGAACGTATTACCATTTAGATATAAAAATGCACCAGGTAGATATCAACATTTTATGGATAGTTATTTTAAACAATTACCTAATTGTATAGTATACATAGATGATATGCTACTATATATAAAAACTAAAGAGGAACATTTAAAATTATTAAAACAATTTACAGATATAATAGAAAAATCGAGAATAAGTTTAAGTGAAAAGAAAGGCGAAATTATAATAAACCAGATAGAGTTTTTAGAAATACAAATAGATAAAAGTGGAGTAAAAATGCAAAAACATATAGAACAAAAAATAATAAATTCAAAAGAAGAATTAGATACAAAAAAGAAATTACAATCATTTTTAGGATTAGTAAACCAAGTAAGAGAATATATACCAAAATTAGGAAAAAACCTAAAACCTTTACAGAAAAAATTTAAAAAGGATGTAGAATATAATTACAACAAAGAAGATAAAAAATAAGTTCGAAAAATAAAAATACTTTGTAAAAAGTTACCAAACAATTCTCAGATGAAAATAAAAAATTTACATATATAGTAGAAGCAGATGCAAGTGAATATAGTTATGGAGGAGTACTTAAATATAGATACGAAAATAAAAAATTAGAACATCATTGCAGATACTATTCAGGTACGTTTAATGAAACAGAAATAAAATAGGAAATAAATAGAAAAGAATTATGTTCATTATATAAATGTTTATTAGCATTTGAACCATATATTGTATATAACAAATTTATTGTGAAAACAGATAATACCCAAGTTCGGTGGTGGCTAACAAAGAAAATACAAAATTTAGTTACAACAAAAGAAATTCGGAGACTAGTATTGAATATATTAAATTTTACATTTACAATTGAAGTAATTAGTATCAACAAAAATGTTATTGCAGATTACATATCAAGACAAAGCTACACAGACTGATATAATAGAAGGTGATGCTTTAGAAAAGATACTCAAAACCCTAACTATGTTTTCAATGAAAGTGGACAGTATGGGTAATGAAATAGAAAAGCTAAAGACTAATGAAGTTAAACTGAAGTCTAAAGCTACAAATCAGCTAACTCGGCAGTGTACAGAGCTATGTCGATCGGAAGACATTAAAATTCCAGAGCTAAAAGGAGACATTGGGACACTCCATAAAACCCATAATGTTTATCAATCTACAATTGCAGGTACAAGCAAAGGAGCTAGTGGACAAAGATACCAGAACATGAACATAAATACGATATTTGAGAAACCATTTATACCAAAAATACAAAAAGACCCCTCGTACATACCCCACAAATTACCACATATCGAGATAGTTTGAACCAAGATAAAAAAACTTATAACCATCTAGCCCGAGGATACATAAAAAATATCTACAAAGTACAAACTTTTCTAAACCTTAACCCCAGAGCTACAGATATCCAAGAACCAAGCACAAACTATATAACCCAAAGATTGCAAGGTCATAACAAGCTAATCGCACTACCCAAAACTAACCCAAGCTTAATAAAAACTTGTTTCGACTATGGATTATTAAATATCATATATACCCAAGATGGAGAAGAACTATCAGCTATAAAAGAATTACATAAAATATTCACCACATATTAAAAAGTAACCAAAGGAAATCTATTTTATATAAAGTTTTATACTGCTCCAGCGGAAATATTATACTACGAGATCAAGCCAGTTATACAAGTTGTAAAAATAGGATTAACCAGAGATATTATTATACCGGAAGATATTGTACAGCAGCCAGAGATACCTAGAACTGAGATGCCTGATTTCTACGCAAATAAACGACTTATTGGACTAGCTACAATTATTCAAGAATTAGCAAATAATTATATCAATGGAAACCCAATATGAAGCTATTATTCAAGAGAGCATAGAATGATTTATTCAAATTCAAGAGAACTACGACAAATAGATATGAAAAATATCTGACAATGGGTAATGACGTTACTTAACTCAGAAAAACAATCTACTGCAAGAGCAATTAAGAAAGGATTTATTTCAGATGGATTATTAGCAAGATATTGCAAGATAATTAGACACAAATATCCAGACCATCAATGTTCGAGATGTAAAGGAGAAGATAACGATATACCAGACGTACAGCTAGAATGAAGATAAGCATGCCAGCTGGAAAGAAGATAGAAAAGCAGCAAATACGACAAGAAAAAGATAACAACGGAGCAATAATAGAAAGACAAGTTAATTAAAGTTGAAAGTGACATATGGAACAATAGATACTTTTTCTTGAAAACTTTACGTAAATTATTTATTAGATACTATTTACTTTAAGACTTTTTGGCAAACATGTTCCATTATTAGTTGTAAAGCTATTAGCTTAGTCTTAAATTGTATAGACATTTGTAGGATTTAATTAGTTTTTTTCCTTTTAGAAGACTTTTTTAAGTTGGTAGGTTACAAGTGAAAAGATGTAAGAAGTTTACGCGTTTTTTGAACATTATAAATAAAAGGCATCGAAGGCATAATGAAAGTAAGCCTTCATGCGTTGAAGCAAATACTCTTCTTTCACAAAAACTTTTGAATATTTAATAAAAAGCATATATATTTCTAAGCAAAATCTATGGATGAACAAAGCCCAGAATTATCAAACCTACCAGAACAGGTATATTTATTTATGATTATGAATAGCTAAATTCATAAATTCCTAACAATTATGATATGATAAAATAAGTTCATGTTAGTTTCTTTATAGTAGAATTATTCAAAAAATAGCATGTTAAGAAGTTTATTAGCAAAGTGGAAAAGGAGAAAAATCCCTAAGAACTATCCTAAAGGTGAAATCGGTGAGGCAAGAAAGCCGTGATAAGGAAGTAGCCAGAGTAGAGGCGCTGTTTAAGGGAAAAGTATCCAGATTACCATGCTAATAGTGACCGAAGAATATGTTATTTAAGAATAATCTAGTGTATAGTAATCTAAAATGATCATATTTTGTTATGTGTATGATTGAAGGGAATATTTTGAAAAAGCATCATATGAAAAATGAATACTTATTTATCTGATGAAATGGTAGATAAATTTATCTTGAATGTTGATAGTTTTGAAAATTGAGAGGGTGCACGTTAACACAAATGCTCTCAGAGCACGATAAGTCAAGGTAGGCTAACTTGCGCTAATGGTAAAATGACGAAGACAACCCCCGACGGCAGAGAAAACCAAGAATCTAGTGACACCAGCTACCGGAATACAACAACAACTAGCTTCGATTACGTTTGGAAGTTTTCTTCCAGCTCAATTCCAAGCTGTTGAAGAAATTAGTAAACCTAAGGATGGAGGTGAAACTCTTGCGAAATTAAAGGGGAAGGCGATAGCCTCAGAGACAACTGCGGTACCCCGCCGACTTCATTTCTCTGATGTGAGCATATTGACTGAACCTACACCACAGAGCCGCAGACCTACCTCTTTGGAGAAGAAAGTGGAAACCAAGCCACAGAGTTGCGACCCACCTCTCTTGTGGAGAATCGAGAAAGCAAACCAGTAAACAATCGAAGCTCACAAATGGGAAAATCACTGAGTTTTGTCCCACCAATGCAGAATAATGGGAAACCAATAGTGATGATAGATGAAAATGACATAAGAGCACAAGAGGATTATTGGGCTAAAGCTTTGATTGGGTATGTAATAGGGGATATACCATATGTGCGATCAATGGAAAACTATGTTGAACAGGTATGAAATTTTGTTCCCAAACCTCAAATCCTCTATCATGATGATGGGTATTATATGTTTAGATTCAACACAATTGAGGATAGGGACCGTGTTATGCAAGCTGGGCCATACACCTTCCACAACAAGCCGTTTATACTACAACACTGGGAAATTGACTTCAACTTTAACCCAGAATGCATTAGGACAATACCCTTATTGGTACAATTCCCTGGATTGCCTGTAGAGTACTGGTCGACTGAGGCATTGAGTAAAATTATTAGTGTTATAAGGAAAACTCTGTACACAGATAAAGTTACTGCTGAAATGGAAAGAATATCGTATGCCAGGATGCTTATTGAAACTGATGTCTCCAGGGTGTTGCCAGTGTATATTGAACTAATTGTACCAACAGGGGCATTCCAACAAAGGATAAAATATGAGTGGAAGCCTAAGTTTTGCCATGACTGCTTAAAGCTTGGCCATGAGGATGTGAATTACTGGAAGAAGACTAGAGAACAGCCTGAAGAGCTCCATCAGGAAGGACCTCCACGACTAAGGAGAAGAAAGAGAAGACATAGACCTCCCATTTAGAAATGGCAGAGAGTACCAGAAGAAAAAATGCCAACACCACAACAAGAGGAGAAGCTGGACCAAATGACAACTTAAATAATTATTCAGCAGCAGGGCACTGAAATACAAAGTGAAGCAGATGGCCAAGAGAGAATTGAGGCTAATTCGTGGGTATTGAGTATATAAAGACAAACTACTGAACCAATATCCTCAGGAATGAGTAAAGCTGGTAGGAGGGAATTTAAACCCCCATGATTATCAGCTCTTGGAATATTAGAGGGTTTAATCAAGCCCTCAAGCAGAAAGAGGTGCTCCTCTTTCTGAAAAAGAATAAGGTCGAATTCTTTGGTTGTATTGAGACCAGAGTAAGGGAGAAAAATTCAAAGGAAATATTGCAGAAATTTAATACTGACTGGCACTACTCATGTAACTATACAAAAGCTGAATTAGGAAGGGTAAGGGTACTTTGGAGAAAATATCTAACTGTTCAAGTGCTAGATGTACATGAGCAGTATATCCATTGCTTTGTAGAGAATCAGGCTACACAATTCAGTACATACATTACAGTTGTATATGCCAGAAATGAACTGCAGCAAAGGGAACTATTATGGCATGAATTGAAAGGGCTTGTAATTCAAGTCCATAGTCTATGTATATTGCTTGGTGACTTTAATAATGTTCTTAGCACAGAGGATAGAATTGGGAAACCAGTCACTCAAGAAGAGATGCAAGGATTCCAGGACCAACTTGCTGATCTACAACTTACTCCCCTACGAACTAAAGGGAGCTTCTTCACTTGGAACAATAAGCAACATGTGCAAAGAAGAGTACCTAGCAAAATTGATTAGGCACTGGGTAATTTGGCATGGCTGAGTATGTATCCAAACATTGAAGCTGATGCACTCATTCCTGGTATATCTAATCATACTCCTCTCCTAGTCCAAGGTGGTTAGAAGATTAATTTGTATCCTAAGCCCTTTAAACTTTATACTACTATTATAGAGCATACAAAGTTTGTTGAGGTGGTTCAGAGGGCATGGCATCAACAGGTAGAAATGCCTATAATAAAAGCTATCTAGCAGAAACTGAAGTTAGCCAAAGCTGAACTGAAAGAATTGAATACCTACATGGCTATCTACAGCCATAAACTCAACCAAGCCAGGCAATAATTGGAGCAAGTACAAGATAAAATTATACACAACCTTCTTTTTCAAACTCTATTTGATCAGGAGAAGAGCCTTATTACATAAATTAACAAATGAAGTAATGTAGAGGAGAAGGTGCTGAGACAGAAATCAAGGGCATGTTGGATCAAGAGTGGTGATGCTAATACTAAATATTTCCATGCCCAATTGAGAATTAGAGCAAGCAAAAACACTATCATATCTATTTATACAACAACAGGAACTAAGTTGACAGATCCAAGAGCTATTGAAGAGGAATTCATGACCTATTTCAAACAGCTAATGGGAAGTAATGTAGCTGCCCTACCATGTCCTAATACTGAAGTCATCTAAAATGGTATGTTAACCAGAGAGCAACAACTCTTCTTGATCAAGGAGATAACTATTGATGAAATTGATAATGTTATAAAAGGCATGGCCATGGATAAAGCTACGGGAGTGGATGGGTTTCCAGTGGAATTCTTCACCAAAAACTAGGCTACTGTTAAAAATGATGTCTGTGATGCCATCTAAGAATTCTTCTCTACTGGTACCATGGACCAAGCATGGAACTGCACGGCTATTACACTAGTTCAAAAAAATACATCCCCTACCCAGGTGAAGAATTATAGACGAATATCATGTTGCTCTACACTGTACAAAGTAGTGGCAAAGATATTGACAAATAGGATCAAAGGTCTGATCGGCCAATTGGTAGGCTACTCTTAATCTGCGTTTATTGAAGGCAGAAGCATCATTGACAACATACTACTTAGTCATGAGTTATTTAAGGGATATACAGAAAGGAATTGTCTCTGAGATGTGTCTTAAAGATAGCTTTGAGAAAGGCATATGATACTTTGAATTGGTGCTTCCTGAAATCTATGCTGGTTGACCTTGGATTCCCACAAAAGTTTATACACTGGATAATGGAATGTGTGACTACTATGTCATACTCACTTGTGCTCAATGGAGGTTTAAAAAAGCCCTTCAAAGGTAAAAGGGGTATTTGGCAAGGGGACCCTATGTCCCCTTACCTATTTGTGTTGGCAATGTAGTACCTGTAAAGAGAAATAAACCAGCTTGTACAGAATTAAAATTTCAATTTTTATCCAAGATGCAGGAAATTTGGAGTGATACACATGTGCTTTGCTGATGATTTACTCATGTTTTGCAGGGCAGCTATGGAATCTGTCAAGCTACTTAAGCATACATTCCAAAGGTTTTCAGATGCTTCTAGGTTACAGGAAAATCTCGATAAAAGTTCCCTCTATATTACTAGTGTATCACAAGAAGTGAAGATGGAGATTATGCAGGAACTTGGTTATGTAGAAGGAACCCTCCCTTTTAAATACTTGGGAGTTCCATTGTCTACTAAGAAGCTGAATACCAACCAATGCTTACCTCTTGTGGAAAAAATTACTGCAAGGATCACATGTTGGTCAGCAAGACTACTTTCTTATGTTGGTCGAATGCAGCTTATCAAAGTTGTGCTGTTTGGGATGCAAACTTACTGGGATCAGATATTCATACTACCCAAGAAAGTAATGAAAATGATAGAGGCTATATGTAGATCATTTCTCTGGACAGGAACAGCGCAACTATCAAAGAAAGCTTTAGTGTCATGGGAGAAAACATGTTACCCAAGAGCCGCAGGAGGATTGAATGTGATTAATATCAAGATATGGAATAAAGTAGTAGTCATGAAATAATTATGGGCAATATCAATCAAGAAGGACTCATTATGGATAAAATGGGTACACAACTACTACATAAAGCACAGGAATCTGGAAGATATGAACTTACCCAAGAATGCAGCTTGGGTAATCAGGAAAATTTTGGGTTGCCGGGATACTTTGATGCAGATGAATTCAATACAAGGCTCATTTATGCAAAGAATAGCTGAACTACAGATGGGAGGGTCCTACCAGATAAACAAAGCTTATGCAAGATTACTACCTCAGCTACCAAGATCCTCATGGAAAGTAATAGTGTTGCAGCATATGGTTCACCCTAGACATCACTTTAACTTATGGCTGGCCCTACAACAAAGACTTGCCACAGTAACTCGACTCCAAAAATTTGGTATACAGGTACCTATGGATTGTATATGTTGTGCAGGAACTACTGAGAGCTTTTCCCACCTGTACTTTGAATGCACATATACTAAAAGCCTATGGAGTAGACTAGTGCAGTGGTTGGGTTTTGATCACGTTATAGGGAATTGGGAATCAAAAATATAGTGGATCAACCAAATGGTAAAACAAAAATCTATAGCAGCAAACATCACCTATTGTGTATTCGCAATGGTAGTATTTTGCGTTTGGCGAGAAAGGAACTCTGCTAGGTTCCAAGGACGATGTATTAGAGTAGATGCAATTTGTAGAGGGGTGACCATGCACATTCACATAAGAGGAAGTCGAATCATCAAATGGCAGCCACATCTTCAAAGGCTAAATTATTTCCTTTAATAGTGCTGTTAGGAGAATGTTGAACATTGCCTAGACTTAGAGATATTAGTGAGAGGTAAGGGTCTGCCTGAGCTTGGTATTGTAATTCAAACTTTTTTTATCAATAAAAGCTCACTTTTAATCAAAAAAAATTAAAATACTTGTTTTGTATGTACTTAAGGATATAGAAATTGTAGATATAAGAAAAATCATATTGGAAAAAATATTTGATAAATATTTTATGACTAGAATAAATTACATACCTCACCTACCTAACTACTCTTATAAATACTTACATACCAAACCTACACATCAACCCTAATAAATTACGTATATTTAGAATATTGAAAAACGGATATGAAAAATATACAATTAATAGAAAAACTAATGAAAACAAATTTAAAAGAATACATGAGAACCAAAGATATAAAATATATAGAATACCTTAATGAAAATATAGAAGAATTAATAAGATTAAAACAAACAACTAAAGAAAATGATGAAAAAAATTTTAATTAACCCACCTAAATAACAGATAATTTTGAAATACTAGTTTTATACATACTTAGAGATATAGAAATTATAGACGTAAAGAAAATAATATGGGAAAATATTTAACATTGAAGATGCAGAGTTAGATATAAATCAAATAGAAGACGAGTTAGGAGAAATATACTTAAGTGATAGGCTCTGATACCAATTGTAGGGGGTGCGGATAACTTGGGTAAATAAATAGATAAATAGATCCATTTTGTGAATAAGACATAACTAACTGCTACAAGATTATAACAATTATAAATTAAAAAATTATAATACAAATTATATTTTTTTAATTGAGTTTGCGTCCGGGCTTTGCATGGGCCTCATAAAAACTAGTACTTATATATAAGAGAGGATGTCAAAATTTGGTAGTCCTCACAATGACACTATGGTAGTTTTAATTTTCTTAAAATCTTCTAAAATTGTGGCATATGTTGGTAATTATTTTTCTCCTCTAAAATTATGTATGTAGTTGATAAGATTATGGTAATATTATTTTTTTAACATCCTCTAAAATTGTGACATGTGATTGGTAAATTGCTTTCCCCATCTAAAATGGTGACATGTAGCTGATAAAAGTACTTTGCTTCCTCCAAAATTGTGACATGTTGTTGATAAAATTACTTTTTGCAATTAGAATTGTGATATTATTGTAATATAAAGACTGAATAAAATTTATTAGAAAGAAAGAAAGAGAAATAAAAAGAGATTTAAATATATATAATGAAGAGAATAGAATGAGTATATTTCATTAATTATGTGTCATTTTACATATAAAGTGGGGAGATATATATAGACATTATGTGCCGTGGAGATATGGGTGAGCTACAGTAAATGATCCACATGGCCATCCACTAGCCACTTATTCACAATACTCCCATTGGATCTCCATGTATAAGAAAAACTAAAGAATAGGATGTACATAGTTGTTTATAATACGCATTGTTTGTTGCCTCATTAAAAACCTTACCAGGAAAATTCAGTGGGATAAAACCTTGGTTTAAGGGAAAAAGAGCGCCGTGCATATTTATTCCTCCTGATAAAAACATTACTTACTATCTAGGAGACGATGTATCCCAATATTGTATCTAAACTTCTCAAAGGTTAATGTTGGCAATGCTTTAGTGAACGTATCTGTTAGATTATCACTTGAATGAACTTGATGAACATCTATTTCACCCGTCTTTTGAAGATCATGAGTAAAGAATAGTTTTGGTAAAATATGTTTTATTCTGTCTCTTTGATGTATCCTCCTCTTAATTGAGCTATACATGCAGAGTTGTCTTCATACAATATTATTGGAATATTCTTTTTCAAATGAGGCCACATGTTTCCTGGATGTGTTGAGTTATTGACCTCAACCAAATGCATTCTCGACTTGCTTCATGAATGACGATTATCTCAGCATGATTTAAAGATGTAGCAATTATTATTTGTTTCATTGAACGTCATGATGTAGTTGTACCTCCATATGTAAACCAACAACCTATCTGAGATCGACCTTTATGTGAATCAGACAAATATCCTACATCTGCATAATCAATTAATTACGAATAGAACTCATTTGAATAAAATAATTCCATATCAATAGTTCCTCGAAGGTATCTGAATATATGCTTAATACTATTCCAATGTCTTTATGTTGGGAAGAACTAAATCTTGCTAATAATTTTACAGCAAAAGATATATCTAGCGTGAATTACTAGCAAGATACATTAATGCCCTAATTACACTAAGATGTGGTATTTCAGCACCAACAAGTTCTTCATCATTTTCATGAGGTCGAAATGGATCTTTATTAATATCAAGTAATCTCATAACCATCGGGATACTCAATGAATGTGTTTTATCCATGTAAAATCTCCCTAAAATATTTTAAGTATATGTGGATTGATGGACAAATATTTCATTTGTAAAATGTTCAATTTGTAGACTAAGAAAAATGTTGTCTTTCCAAGGTCTTTCATTTCAAATTCCCTTTTCAAACATTCTACTATCTTTGGAAGCTCTTTGGGAGTTCTAATGATATTCAAGTCATCAACATATACAACTATTATGAAAAATTCAAATCCAGACCTTTTAATAAAGACACAAGGACAAATTGGGTCATTTTTATACCCTTCTTTCAATAGGTATTTGCTAAGGCGATTATACCACATGAGTCTTGATTTTTTTAATCCTTATAAGAATTTCTGATGCTTGATTGAATAATTTTCTCGAGAATATTTATATGCATCAGGCATTTTGAATACTTCAAGAATTTTTATATAAATATTAATGTCTAATGAGCCGTATAAATAGGATGTGACAACGTCCATCAGATGCATACCAAGTCATTCACGAACTACCAAATTTATAAGATACCTGAAGGTGATTGCATCCACCACTGGAGAATATGACTCCATATAATCAATGTCAGGTCTTTGAGAAAATCCTTGTGCCACATATCGTGCTTCATATCTTACGACTTTATTTTTCTCATTTCATTTTTGTACAAAAATCCATTTGTGCCCCACTGGCTTTATACCTTCAGGTGTTTAGACTATAGGTCCAAAACTTCGCGTTTTTCAAGCGAATCCAATTTAATTTTGATTGCATCTTTCTATTTTGACAAATTTTGGTTCAAGATCCTTATCTTGTTGCATTATTTCATTAGCAATATTATAAGCAAAAACATTGTTGACGATTATATCATTTCGATTTTCTATTTTTTTGTAAGACCTAACTGACTGAGATCTCGTTATTTTCATTATTTTCAAGTACTTGAACCTCTTCTGAGATTTTATCAGTTGTTATGTCCTGCTACTCTTCTTGAGTAGCTTCCTCCATATTATGACTATTTTGATAATTTGCTCCTCTTTTTTTTGGAGGATTTTTATCTTTGGAACTGATTGATCTACCACATTTTAAGTATGATTTAGACTCATTTGTATTAGTCAATTGTCCTACCGAAACATTAACTTGAATGGGAGCATTAGCATCTGGAATGTGAGATTTGGTAACTCAATTAATATTTAAAGAGTTTTTTACTTGTTCAACATTATTATGCGACAAAATAATCCTCAAAAATATTTTTCTATCAAGAATTTGGTCAAATACCTTAATTTTAATATAAACATTTTTGACTCAAAAACTCAATTAAACAACTACCAAGGAAGGAATGCTGAAAGTATTCAAATATTTGATCTAAAACGAAAGACATCATGAAACAAATATTAAAGGAAAGAAATTAAGACTTTAAGAATGGATAATATAATTTCAGAGTCCCCTTCGGTGTCATAAAGTTTTTTATTTTTCCAAAAAATATATAGTAAGTAGTGGTCATGTATATTACTCATATAGTCGTATTTTATTTTTTTTTGGCCAAATTCATGGCCAACACACCCATGTTGGGTTTTATTTCATTATACCACAATGTGGTACTCATATGATCATTTTTATATCAGTAAACAACTTTTAGTTTTTCAAATATATTGATTCGACAATTTCTATGAATATTTATTTTTTATAAAAAAAAATATATATATATATATATATATATATATATATATATATATATATAATTTTCAGACTTCATTCAGCGGTCATTATTGATTTTCTCTATGAAAAACTTTTAACTGAAAGAGAACACAAGAAATAATCAAAAAAGATTATCAATTGTTTATTATGTATAAATCAAAATAAAAATAAAAAAAATATATGGAACAATATGTAACAACGTCAAAAACACATTATAAAGTAAAAATTTATGTTAAAATAAATACTAAATATTTAGCTAATAATACCAATAATGTAAGTCTTCTCAACTTTTCTTTTGAGCAGTGCCACCCTTTTTCTTTCTTCTCAAATCTAGAACATGAAAAGAGATGAAAAACACAAACAAAAGCATTAATAGGAATGTGAAACAATCGTAACAAAACAAACTATTAAACATTGTTGTTGCTTCTTTCTTTTTGACACGTTGAAGGGTCTTTTTCTCTCTCTATATATATAGCTAAAAAGTTCTAAACCTAAAGGAGCTAAAAGTGGTAAAAGTTTAGTTCTAAACCTAAAGGAGCTAAAAGTGGTAAAAGTTTACCTAAAATATAATTTAATTAATTTTATAGTCATAAATTTTAGGTACATAATTCAAATAAGGAAAGATTTAATAACTAAATTTTAATGAATTTTTAATTTTTAAAAAGTAAAAAGATAGCGAAAAGACGATTTTGTCTAAAACAAAGTCTTTTAATAAAAGGTAAAAAGTTCAATTCATTTTTTTAAAGGTCTTCACACTTTTAATATATTATAGATTATAGATTATAGATAGATATAGATTATAGTAGATTATAGATAGATATAGATTATAGATATAGGTTATAGATAAGGACTTACATATATATGAAATATACACATCATGTACAACAGAGTGTATGTGCAGTGTATACCTTGGTCATTTTTGGTAAACTAGATGGCGAATGGTATATATTGGTTACCATCGCTAACTATTATGGATCAATGACGGGGAAAGTTTGTTGTACGGCCGAAATTATGTTAAAATTTATATTTGCAACTTCTTTTTTAACAAAATCTTAACGTTAAATGTATAAAAAGAATTTGTAATTAAAAAAATACTATGATATTTTTCATGGAGTATATTTTATAATTTCTTTATGTTTTCAAACAAATGGATGCACCAAAGCTCTTCTCCTTTTCGATAATCGTGGTGTCCTGGTCAGTTTGCGTGCACGTCGATTAATTCCATGTAATACCTGTCACCTCTGTCAATCAACATGTATCAGGTAACTTTATCCACCAAGGAAGAAGGAAGAAATCACCTAGTTTTTATCTCTAGTGAGAATTGAACCTGAGATTTCATGGTACTCAACCTCACTTTATTAAACTACTGGATCGCACCCTTGGGTGCAGCTCCTCTGCTTTTTATTTACTAAAAGTTTTTGAGATTAAAGACTTTAATGATCCAATTAAGTTTTACCTTATATTGGATTAACTTCATTATTATTTTCTCCATTAAGCTTTGTTAGCTAAACTTTTTTTTGCAAAAAATTAATAATAATACAATATCCAAGTAAATTCAATAATTTTTAATGCTACAAATTGTTGTATGATGTCCTCAATGAAGTTAGCTTCTACATAAACATGATATTTAAAATAAAATAATGCTAGAAAGTTTTGATACGAACACATGCTTTTGTAGACGTCTTCAAATAATACAAAAGGAATAGGAAAGTTGATGAAATTATTTTTTATTCTCACTTTTATCTTTTCTATTTTCTTAAAATGCATGTTAAGATATAATATAGTTCAAAAAATTTCTTATTTTGATTTTTTCAAAGGAACTAGTATTGTGATTTCTTAAATGTGTATGAAGCTTTCATATTTTCTGTTTAACTTAATTATTTTGACCAAAATTATATAAAATACTAATTATCTCATCTTTTATAAAACATTTCAATATCCAAAATGTGAAAAAATCACTCTTGTTCATAATTATTTATTAGTATTATCACTTTTAGGTGAGTTAAACTGTAATTCTTAGAAAAACAATTTTAATTATATGTAAAAAGTAATTTTTAATTTAGTAATTAAACAGGTACTAATGTAGAAAGGGAATGTCATGATAACATTTTTACTTATCTATTATGAATTTCTTAAGTAAAAAAGATATCTACAAATAAATATAATAACTATTTCCACATAAAAGAATTAGATAATTTTAATAGCCCGCGATTTTTCCTAGCTTAAACTCGTCCAGAAAATGACAAGGAGTAGCTTCTAGAATGAGTGATGTTTATTTCGTGTGGAATTCTTTAAATTTGGACTTTCCATGATGTAGGAAATTAAATTAGCTTTCCAACGATATAAGATTCGCCTAAATCCGATAATCGAGTAAGAAGTTATGGCTATTTAAAGTTTCAGTCGCAAAACACCGTCATTTAGACCCTTAACGCGCCGCGGAGCAGTGTCAAATCCCAATTATCATTTTCCAGTGGCCCTCCACGATATTGGCGCATCGCGGAGAGGGCCAATTTCCCAGTTGTTAATTTCCAGAGGTTCAGCGCGATAATGGCGCGTCGCGCCATGTGCCAAAATGGCATTCCAAAGGGGCACCGCGATGACTCCGCGTCGCGGAGTCATTCCAGTTTCCAATTATCATTTTTCAGTGAGTCATCGCGATAGTGGCGCATCGCAGTGGCCACCCAGATCGGGAAAATATACCTTTTTCAGTTCCGTTTAAAATTTTAAAGGGGGCATTTTGGTAAATTACCCAACCCCCAATCCGTCCAAAAACAGAAGATTTATCATATTTGAGAGCACTTTATGCTCCATTCATCATTCTCTCTTAAACAAAATCCTAAGGCTCATACTTCCTCTCCAAGAAACTCAAGAGTTCCTCCATTAACTCCCCAAGATAAGTTAAGATTGAGTATTTCCAATACAAAAACATTAAGAAATCATCTCCAAAGCATCCATAGGAATCCAAGATTCGAGCCTTTCATCAAAGATCATCAATTAAGGTATGCAGGGTTTGAACAAGGATAATTCTTTCATTCTTGTGCCCAAAACTTTATTTTATTTACAAATTTACTGCAATTTATATGATTTCCCATGAAATTCAAGCTAGGGTTTATACCCATTATCATTCTTTGCAAGATTATGAGATTTTCCATGATTTAGAAGTTGAAATACATGATTATGTTTATGTTTCCATGCATATTGCTGAAATTTTCAGATTTTAAGATGATTTATGAATGTTTACATTATCAAGTATGAATTTTTAGATGTTTCTACATGAGACTGATGCTTGGGTCAATAGACCCCATTTAAAGATTATTGTTTCAAGATTGTTTGTGCTATAAGCACCCCATGACTAGATTATTTTGAGATTTTAGATAAAGAATCCACTTTATTTCGGAAGACTTGAGATTTAAAGAAAAGCAAAGCATAGTTGGCTTTCTGTGAACCTTTGTGTAAAGTTTAAAGTGGATTTCTTAAGATTTTGAGCATGAGACTGGGAGTAGTATTTAGCACTGAGATGGGTAAGTTACTACGATTTCATACCCCAGAACTACGTGCTATCGTAGGTACAGATTATTAGATTATTTCCACTTCTATGTGGATGACTTAGATTGTGATCACACAGATTAGAATGTTCTATTTCAATGGCAAAAATAGAACAACCCTACCTAACGGGGGCCAGTCGTGGGGCTCCATGGATGCTCATATGGTGTATTGTCGGTTAGAAGAACCTCCCAAAAGATGTCCCCCATTCTTAAAACAGTTTATTGATTTCATGCCTTAAGATATACAGATTAAGTTTCCAGACTTCAGTTAGCCTACGTGATTTGAGAAATAGAACAGAACTATAGATTTCAGAACTAAGTATGATGACTCATAAGATTTAGATTACATATTTTATTATTCATGCTTTACTTCCAGATTCAGATTATTCAAGCCTAAGTGAGTCATTTACATTTAGTATGCATGATTTTATAAATTGTGATGATATTGTTTACTTACTGTATGCACTCCCATATACTCAGTACATCATCAAAGTACTAATCCACATTTATGTGTATGTTCTACATTGTCTCATAATGTAGGTTCAGGTGCTCAGTCTCAGCAGCGTGATTGATTTTTGAGCATCTCTTCTACATTACTGCAGTTGGTGAGTCCTCATAGTTTGGGGCCTTAGTTGCTTACACTTTCAGTTTATTAGCAGATGTTTCTCATTTTATTTTCAAACAGTTTGAGTTAGTTGGGGCCTGTCCCAGTAACTCTCTAGATTCAGATAGTAGAGGCTTGTCGGACTACTAGTTTCAGTTTTAGACTTTAGACTCAGTACTCAGATTCTCAGTATTTGCCTTACCAAAATTTATGAGATTTCTATGTTTTAGGTAAAAACTTCCGTAGCTATTATGTTTTCATACCCGTATTTCCCTATTTTGAGATTCAAATTTAGAAAAGGCAGCCAGGGTTAGATCAGGATTACTTGTAGTTCGGAGCACCTGTGGCATCCTGGGAATTAGATTTTGGGGTGTTACAAACTTGGTATCAGAGCTTAAGGTTTAGAGAATCCTAGGGAGTTAGACAAGTCGCGTTACATATAGTCTTGATCATCGGCGTGAAGCGTGCCACATCTATGAGCAAGAGACTATAGAGCATTTAGGAAATCATCTCTTCTTTTATGATCTATCGTCCATTCATTGTCTCTATCTGCTTCTAACTCATGCTGTCACATGACAGAAAATGCCTCCTCATCAAGCTAACGCCCATAGAAACGATAATCAGCTACCTCAGCCCGCAGATCCTTTGAATGAGAATAGGTCACATGCAGAGTTTCGGGCTGCCTTTCAGGCGCTATCCCAAGCTGTGAAAACTAATATTTAGGGCAATCGTTAAGCTGCAGTCCCACCTCAGTAGGATGGGGATTTATTCGTAGCCAGAATTCGAGATTTCATGAGAATGAACTCGCCAGAATTCTTTGGGTCAAAAGCAGAAGAGGACCCATAGTTATATCTTGATGAGGTGAAGAAGATCGCCCAAATTATGCATGTTTCTAAAGAGGAAGTGTAGAATTGGCATCCTATAGGCTGAACGATGTTGCTTATGATCTGGTAGTGATGTGGAATAAGAGTAGAGGGGTGAATGCAGCTCCCATGACTTAGCAGATATTTTAGGATACGTTCTTAGACAAGTTCTTCCCACTTGAGATGAAGGAATCTAAGATAGAAGAGTTCATGAACCTGAGGCAGGGCTCCATGATAGTGTAGGAGTACTGTCTCAAGTTCAACCAGTTGTCTAAGTATGCCCCTGATCAGATGGCTGACCCTAGGCCAAGCATGAGTAAGTTTGTGATTGGTGTACTTGGGATGGTAGTTAAGGAGTGTAGGACTGCGATGCTCAATAGGGATATGGATCTCCCTAGATTGATGATGCATGCTTAACAGATTGAGGCAGAAAATATAAAGGAAAGAGAGAGAGTAAATAAGAGGGCTAGAACAGGGCAATTTGATCATTGTTAGAATAGGTCTGGAGGAGAAAATTGTTTGCAGTTTTAGACTCATTCATCTATGTCTACACCTTCTTCGACCAGTGCTCTTGCACCCAGAAGTTGGCAGGAACAGTGGGGTAAGTCCTCTATGTCTAGATCTCAAAATAGTATGAGTAATAGGCCTAATCAATCCCCATGTGCTAATTGCGGCAAGAATCATGGAGGTAAATATTTGTGGGGTCAGAAAGGTTGTTATGGTTATGGCCAAGAGGGTCACTGAATCAAAGAGTGCCCGCATGCTAGGTGGGGAAATAGAGATGTTCGTCTCTAGATTCAGGCTAATAGTGCACTGGATCCTCTAGGTCGCGCAACCCCTCCTCAGGGCGCATCATCTAGTACCAGTGGCGGTCAGCACCAGAATCGGTTTTATGCTTTGCCATCCCGCCAGGAACAGGAATATTCCCTAGATATTGTTGCTGGTATGCTTCTGTCTTTCATTTTGATGCCTGGTAAAGTTACCCTTTACAAATATAGCCAATGGGTCATGA